>NC_069499.1:114117279-114317279 GCF_027579735.1 Bombina bombina | reverse complement strand
AAAAGTTGTATTTGATTGCAAAATGTGGTTGTTTTTTTCAAGCCACGGTCCCCATTTTTTGTTTCACTATGCATAATTAAATATTTTTGGCCAAATTACAAGTGGTGCTTTTTGGAGCTTTCGCTCGAGTGCAAACACTACCAAAAGTAAACTTCTAACGAGCGCTAATATTACAAGTTAAAAGTAACTGGTTTGCATGCAAGCGAAACCCGAAGCATGCTAACTTCAGGACTTTGGATATTACAACCACACTAACTTACAGCTAGATTATGAGTCTTGCGTAAGCCTTAAAAAGCAGCGTTAAGGGGTCCTAACGCTGCTTTTTAATGCCCGCTGGTATTACGAGTCAGGCAGGTACAGGTGTACCGCTCACTTTTTTCCCGAAATTTTAGCTTACCGCAAATCCCTTTACCTCAATTGCGTATCCTACCTTTTTAATGGGATTTGCCTAATGCCGGTATTACGATCGCTGGAAAAAGTGAGCGGTACACCCTCTCCTGTCCAGACTCCTAACGCATTTAAAAGTCAGTAGTTAAAAGTTTTATGCGCTAACACCGGAACATAAAGCTCTTAACTAAAGTGCTAAAAAGTACACTAACACCCACAAACTACCTATTAACCCCTAAACCAAGGCCCCCCCCACATCGCAAACACAATAATAAAATTATTTAACCCCTAATCTGCCGACCAGACATCGCCACCACTTTAATAAATGTATTAACCCCTAAACTGATGCACTCCCGCCTCACAAACACTAGTTAAATTTTATTAACCCCTAATCTGCCGGTCCTAACATCGCCGACACCTACCTACATTTATTAACCCCTAATCTGCCGCCCACAACATCGCCGCCACTATAATAAATATATTAACCCCTAAATCTAAGTCTAACCCTAACACCCCCTAACTTAAATATAATTTAAATAAAACAAAATTAAATTACACAATTAAATAAATTAATCCTATTTAAAACTAAATACTTACCTATAAAATAAAGCCTTAGACCTAGATTTAGAGTTTGGCGGTAGCCGTCATAGCCAGCGTTAGTACACCGCCGCCACCTACGTTATCCCTATGTACCCCTAATCTGCTGCCCCTAATACCGCCGACACCTACATAATATTTATTAACCCCTAATCTGCCGCCCCCAACGTCGCCGCCACCTACCTACACTTATTAACCCCTAATCTGCCGACCGGACCGCACCGCTACTATAATAAATGTATTAACCTCTAATCCGCCTCACTCCTGCCTCAATAACCCTATAATAAATAGTATTAACCCCTAATCTGCCCTCCCTAACATTGCCGACACCTAACTTCAAGCATTAACACATAATCTGCCGACCGGACCACACCACTACTATAATAAATGTATTAACCCCTAAAGCTAAGTCTAACCCTAACACTAACACCCCCCTAAGTAAAATATAATTTAAATCTAACTAAATAAATTAACTCTTATAAAATAAATGAATCCTATGTAAAGCTAAATACTTACCTGTAAACTAAACCCTAATACAGCTACAATATAAATTATAATTATATTGTAGCTATTTTAGGATTAATATTTATTTTACAGGCAACTTTGTATTTATTTTAACCAGGTACAATAGCTATTAAATAGTTAATAACTATTTAATAGCTACCTAGTTAAAATAATTACAAAATTACTTGTAAAATAAATCCTAACCTAAGTTACAATTAAACCTAACACTACACTATCAATAAATTAATAAAATAAAATACCTACAATTATCTACAATTAAACCTAACACTACACTATCAATAAATTAATTAAATACAATACCTACAAATAAATACAATGAAATAAACTAACTAAAGTACAAAAAATAAAAAAGAACTAAGTTACAAAAAATAAAAAAATATTTACAAACATTAGAAAAATATTACAACAATTTTAAACTAATTACACCTACTCTAAGCCCCCTAATAAAATAACAAAGACCCCCAAAATAAAAAATGCCCTACCCTATTCTAAAATTAATATAGAAAAGCTCTTTTACCTTACCAGCCCTTAAAAGGGCCCTTTGCGGGGCATGCCCCAAAGAATTCAGCTCTTTTGCCTGGAAAAAAAACATACAATACCCCCCCAACATTACAACCCACCACCCACATACCCCTAATCTAACCCAAACCCCTCTTAAATAAACCTAACACTAAGCCCCTGAAGATCTTCCTACCTTGTCTTCACCTCGCCGGGTTCACCGATCCGTCCACCGAAGTCTTGATCCAAGCCTCCGAAGTCTTGATCCAAGCCCAAGCGGGGGCTGAAGAGTGACGTCCATCCTCCGGCTGAAGTCTTGATCCAAGCGGGCAGAAGAGGACATCCGGACCAGCAAACATCTTCATCCAAGCCACATCTTCTATGTTCTTGAATCCGATGACGACCGGCTGATCTTCAAGACCTCCAGCGTGGATCCATCCATCTTCACCGACGACTTCCCGATGAATGACGGTTCCTTTAAGGGGCATCATCCAAGATGGCGTCCCTCGAATTCCGATTGGCTGATAGGATTCTATCAGCCAATCGGAATTAAGGTAGGAAAATTCTGATTGGCTGATGGAATCAGCCAATCAGATTCAAGTTCAATCCGATTGGCTGATCCGATCAGCCAATCAGATTGAGCTCGCATTCTATTGGCTGATCGGAATGCGGATTGAAGAACATAGAAGATGCGGCTAGGATGAAGATGTTTGTCGGTCCGGATGTTCTCTTCTGCCCGCTTGGATCAAGACTTCAGCCGGAGGATGGACGTCACTCTTCAGCCCCCGCTTGGGCTTGGATCAAGACTTCGGAGGCTTGGATCAAGACTTCGGTGGATGGATCGGTGAACCCGGCGAGGTGAAGACAAGGTAGGGAGATCTTCAGGGGCTTAGTGTTAGGTTTATTTAAGGGGGGTTTGGGTTAGATTAGGGGTATGTGGGTGGTGGGTTGTAATGTTGGGGGGGGCAGTATTGTATGTTTTTTTTCCAGGCAAAAGAGCTGAATTCTTTGGGGCATGCCCCGCAAAGGGCCCTTTTAAGGGCTGGTAAGGTAAAAGAGCTTTTCTATTTTAATTATAGAATAGGGTAGGGCATTTTTTTATTTATTTTTTAATGTTATTTTATTAGGGGGCTTAGAGTAGGTGAAATTAGTTTAAAATTGTTGTAATATTTTTCTAATGTTTGTAAATATTTTTTTATTTTTTGTAACTTAGTTCTTTTTTATTTTTTGTACTTTAGTTAGTTTATTTAATTGTATTTAATTGTAGGTATTTTATTTTATTAATTTATTGATAGTGTAGTGTTAGGTTTAATTGTAACTTAGGTTAGGATTTATTTTACAGGTAATTTTGTAAATATTTTAACTAGGTAGCTATTAAATAGTTATTGACTATTTAATAGCTATTGTACCTGGTTAAAATAAATACAAAGTTGCCTGTAAAATAAATATTAATCCTAAAATAGCTACAATATAATTAGAATTTATATTGTAGCTATATTAGGGTTTATTTTACAGGTAAGTATTTAGCTTTAAATAGGATTAATTTATTTAATAAGAGTTAATTTATTTCGTTAGATTTAAATTATATTTAACTTAGGGGGGTGTTAGTATTAGGGTTAGACTTAGCTTTAGGGGTTAATATATTTATTATAGTAGCGGTGAGATCCGGTCGGCAGATTAGGGGTTTATTATTGTAGGTAGGTGGAGGCGACGTTGGGGGCGGCAGATTAGGGGTTAATAAATATAATATAGGGGTCGGCGGTGTTAGGGGCAGCAGATTAGGGGTACATAGGGATAACGTAGGTTGCGGCGGTGTACGGAGCAGAAGATTAGGGGTTAATAATAATATGCAGGTGTCAGCGATAGCGGGGGCGGCAAATTAGGGGTTAATAAATATAATATAGGGGTCGGCGGTGTTAGGGGCAGCAGATTAGGGGTACATAGGTATAATGTAGGTTGCGGCGGTGTACGGAGTGGCAGATTAGGGGTTAATAATAATATGCAGGGGTCAGCAATAGTGGGGTCGGCAGATTAGGGGTTAATAAGTGTAAGGTTAGGGGTGTTTAGACTCGGGGTTCATGTTAGGGTGTTAGGTGCAGACTTAGGAAGTGTTTCCCCATAGGAAACAATGGAGCTGCGTTAGGAGCTGAACGCTGGGTTTTTTTCAGCTCAAACTGCCCCATTGTTTTCTATGGGGGAATCGTGCACGAGCACGTTTTTGAAGATGGCCACGTCCGTAAGCAACGCTGGTATTTAGAGTTGCAGTGGCGGTAAATATGCTCTACGCTCCCTTTTTTGGAGCCTAACGCAGCCATTCTGTGAACTCTAAATACCAGCGGTATTTAAAAGGTGCGGGGGGAAAAAAGCATGCGTAGCTAACGCACCCCTTTGGCCGCAGAACTCTAAATCTAGCCGTTAGCTAGCTACAATATAAATAATAAGATTGTAGCCATCTTAGGGTTTATTTTTATTTTACAGGCAACTTTGTATTTATTTTAACTAGGTAGAATAGTTATTAAATAGTTATTAACTATTTAATAACTACCTAGCTAAAATAAATACAAAAGGACCTGTAAAATAAATCCTAACCTAAATTACAATTACACCTAACACTACAATATAATTATATTAATTACCTAAACTACCTACAATTAATTACAATTAATTTAAATAAACTAAATTACGAGAAAAAACCCCCACTAAATTACAGAAAATAAAAAAAGAATTACATTTTTTTTTAAGATAATTACACCTAATCTAATCTCCCTAATAAAATAAAAAAGGCCCCCAAAATAATAAAATTCCCTACCCTATACTAAATTACAAATAGCCCTTAAAAGGGCCTTTTGCGGGGCATTGCCCCAAAGTAATCAGCTCTTTTACCTGTAAAATAAAAGACAATACCTCCCCAACATTAAAACCCACCACCCACACAAAACCTAACACTACCCCCTTGAAGATCACCCTACCTTGAGCCATCTTCACCCAGCCGGGCAGAAGTAGACAACCATGAGGAGCAGAAGTCTTCATCTGATCCGGCCAGAAGAGGTCCTCCAAGCAGCAGAAGTCTTCATCCAGGCAGCATCTTCTATCTTCTTCCATCCGGAGTGGAGTGGGTCCATCTTGAAGACATCCGACACGGAGCATCCTCTTCCTTCTTGATCCGACGACTGAACGAAGGTTCCTTTAAGTGACGTCATCCAAGATGACATCCCTTTAATTCCGATTGGCTGATTGAACCTATCAGCCAATCGGAATTAAGGTAGGAAAAATTCTATTGGCTGATGCAATCAGCCAATAGGATTGAAGTTCAATCCTATTGTCTGATCCAATCAGCCAATAGAATGCAAGCTCAATCCGCTCCGAATGGAAGAAGATAGAAGATGCCACCTGGATGAAGACTTCTGCCGCTTGGAGGACCTCTTCTTGCCGTCTCAAGGTAGGGTGATCTTCAAGGGGATAGTGTTAGGTTTTATTAGGGGGGATTGGGTGGGTTTTAGAATAGGGTTGGGTGTGTGGATAGTGGGTTTTAATGTTGGGGGGGTATTGTCTTTTATTTTACAGGTAAAAGGACTGATTACTTTGGGGCAATGCTCGCAAAAGACCCTTTTAAGGGCTATTTGTAATTTAGTATAGGGTAGGGAATTGTATTATTTTGGTGGGCTTTTTAATTTTATTAGGGGGATTAGAGTAGGTGTAATTAGCTTAAAAAATTGTAATTAATTTTTTATTTTCTGTAATTTAGTGTTTGTTGTTTTTTGTACTTTAGTTTATTTAATTTAATTGTAGTTAGTTTATGTAATTAATTTAATGATAGTGTAGTGTTATTTTTAATTGTAATTTAGGTTAGGATTTATTTTACAGGTAAATTTGTACTTATTTTAACTAGGTAGTTATTAAATAGTTAATTACTATTTAATAACTATTCTACCTAGTTAAAATAAATACAAAGTTGCCTGTAAAATAAATATAAATCCTAAAATGGCTACAATGTATCTATTAGTTATATTGTAGCTAGTTTAGGGTTTATTTTATAGGTATTTAGTTTTAAATAGGAATAATTTTGTTAATTATAGCAAATTTATTTAGATTTATTTAAATTATATTTAAGTTACGGGGTATTAGGGTTAGGGGTTAATACATTTATTATAGTGGTGGCTAAGTTGGCGGCGGCAGATTAGGGGTTAATAAATTTATTATAGTTGGCAGCGGCAGATTAGGGGTTAATAAATGTATTATAGGCTGGGGGGCGGAGCCAGGAGCCTACAGAGATGGCTGCTTCAGTGCATAGTTCTGCGCAAGTATAATTACAAAAGAACCAACAAATATATAACTATAGAGTGTCATGGGCATGAAAAGTTGATTGACGAACAGCTAAATCTGCTAGCTATACGGAGCTATCAACTCTAAGGATAGTCTTGGGCTATGGTGCAACTATCTGGTTATCGTCTGAACTCCCCTGGTTTGCGAACATAAAATGGCGGTTTTGTTTTAACTGCGCCACAACACTTTCAGATACAATGCTGACCTGATGTTGTTATTTATTCAGAGTTGGACACTACACTTGTGTTACCATATATCAAGCACATAATAGAGGATGGAGCCATCCACTTTTCTCACAGTGTTGGCCGATTTATTGGACATCCACCATGCAAGACTCCTAAACTCTATGGATGTAGCACTTGGCTCTTTTCCACAGAGTCCGATAGATATCGGACTAGCCTTACCTGAGATAGATACTGTCCCAGAGAGTACTGACAACCACCAGGGGGTACAGTTAAAAGAATCAATGGAGACACTACTGGACACACAGGAGAACGCTTCAGAGGGGGCACCGGGTGTGATGCTCAGCAGTCCGTCTTTCCCTCACACTAACACACTTGCTCACTCTGTCGGGGATCAGCTGGATCAGGCCACGGTCAGAGTTTTGCATGTATGGAGCATAAAAGCGAATCGCTATGTTCAGGCTTCTCCTGATAACGGACATTCTGTGAAGCTGAGCTTGAGCGTGGTTTACACCTTCTCCCTGGGTGAAGCCAGGAGCTATGGAAATAGTGAGAGGTCTCTCTGGCGATCCGGCGTGGGATAAAGACTATTTGCCATTACCTCTATCAGTGGGACCCCAGGTGAAAATGTCCACTCTTCTTTAACTGTACAGGATGAACTTGCAGGGGCTCTGGGGTTACTCTGCAGCTGTATGGCAGTCTTGCACTTGATTTCCTGACTTACCGGTGCATTACCAATCCCCAGTTATGTAATATATGGACATCCCAACGTATGTTTTGATCATAATATAATATAGTGTATTATGTTACTGTTCTGTGGGGCTCCGTTTTATCTCACTGATAATATGCTTATATTTGCTGGCAACGAGTCGTTACTACAATCCTGTGCATGCCGTCGGAACTGTTTTATTCTCCATTACTTTCAGGGCATAACAATTGCTGCTTTATACTGTTTCCATTGCCTTATGCTAACCATTCTTTTCATACCGCTCCTCTGCGGTCATCTCTGGGATACTGGCAGTACACTCCTTCAGGTATTGCAGTCGTTTGTTTTACTTGTGTAACTAACTACCTGTGTGCTACATACAGACTCTACTCTATATCAAGCTTATGTATGTACCTATCTAACCCCTATATTTTCTTTCCTGACAATGGTTTCCTGTCATATGTCCAATACTCTGATTTCTATGTTTAATCCATTTATAGGTGACACTGTGCTTCAGTACACTTAGTTCTAATATTATCTCCCTATTGAAGATTGCTTTACCTTAGCATATTATTGTGTCCATAGATACAAATGTAATTTTAATTTGCTCATTGTTCGGTTCTTTAATATGTTACAGTCATAAGATATATGCTTATGTATTTCAGATAGATACAGGTTGCTTGACTCTTATTAACCTACTCTTTCAGGCGAGTGATACACTAATAGCTCCTCCGTATGTGGTGTGTCTGTTGCCGGGTGTAGGGCCCGCACCCGGCTGGCATGGTATATCACTGTCAACATAGATATATGCCTGTTTCTACCGAACCGATATAGTCCTCAATATTTTTCACTTATAAGCTGGCTATTTTTTCTACACAGTGGACATCAATTTCATAATCCAAGTAGCTAGGGGAGCTTAAACAGGTGGTTATCAAAAGATTCATGCTCACAAATTATAATATATTTTTCCTACCGCTAGTATAATTATAAAGTTGTCCTGCAAGTCATATATTGTCCTTGCAGCTATTTTACGCATAATTTCCCTGCCAGTCTATTAAATCAGCTCACTTTCATCCTCCCAGAGTTACCCAACATGCTCATGAGATTATATATATGATGCCGTAACCCAGTGCTATTGAACTTTATCTAGGTATTTGTTGCCCCATACATTTCTTTTTTTTTATTATTTCCTCCCTGACCCACAACGAGCCTTTTGGTTCCTAGGCTACTTACTTTTCGTAAACTACTTCACGTTATCACCTCCCCCCCCCCCCCCACACACTTATTATATAGTATTCTGGTTCTTACATTTAGACCAGATACTTAACTCGCGGTTCCCTCGTGAATAACCGCAATTACCAATAATATGATGTATATGGAAAGACCCAACCATGTAAATAGCTATGCTTTCTATCTTCCATATTGTCGTTCTCATAGCAATATACAGCTATATCATCCATTTTATTGAAAAGCTAGAAAACAAACAAATACTCTTTACTGATATATATCATCTCTGTTTTCTGACTTTATTTGATGCTTAACTATGTAACTGTTAGACGCTTTTCTGTTGGTGCAATTGAGTATGGCATTTTGTATGTCAAGGTTTTGAAGGCAGATATGATTGTATGATATTTATGGTGAGACCAAAGATATGTATTTTCTTTTTTGCGTAACAAATCACCAACTCAGGTTTGTGTGTTTAGCTTGTCATAGGATCTATCAGAAGATAATTTTATCTATCTAACAGATATGATAGTATAATAGCTGTAGCAAGACAGGTGCTAAGAGTGCTTTTTCTTCTTCATTTTAGATACTGTGTGTCTTGCATGCCTTAAATAAGTTAGCACATAAATCTATTTCACTAGTCTTCATCCAAAAGTTATACAGAGAATTTATTTTGTGAGATGTGTGAAGTCTGCAGTAATGTGACTGTAGGCGAATCACACAGTATACAAATTTGTTTTAAAGGTAGCATTGATGTTAAATATGCAATGTATACTACGAGTTTATCTTACTCCAATTATTTTCACTCGTAATAATATTTGATAATGTTCAAGTTAATTAGCAACAAAAAATGGAAAATTTGAGGTTTCTTTTCAATCTGTGTTTATTATCTTTTTTATATGCAAAAACTGAACTTTATATGAAGATATAGCGACTATTGTAACTCTTCTATTTTGTTTTTATTGACTGTCATTTATTTGTTGTAACGTATTTATACCTCAATAAAAATTATTTAAAAAAAAAAAAAAAAAAAATGTATTATAGTTGCGGCGACGTTGAGGGGGCAGATTAGGGGTTAATAAATAAAATGTAGGTATCGGCAACATTGGGGGCAGCAGATTAGGGGTTAATAAATAAAATGTAGGGTTCAGCGATGTTGGGGGCAGCAGATTAGGGGTTCATAGGGATAATGTAGGTGGCGGCGGTGTCCGGAGCAGCAGATTAGGGGTTAATACTATAATGCAGGTGTCGGCGATGTCGGGGGCAGCAGATTAGGGGTTAATAAGTGTAAGATTAGGGGTGTTTAGACTCGGGGTTTATGTTAGGGTGTTAGGTGCAGACATAAAAAGTATTTCCCCATCGGAAACAATGATGCTGCGTTAGGAGCTGAATGCTGCTTTTTTGCAGGTGTTAGTTTTTTTTCAGCCAACTCAGGCCCATTGTTTCTTATGGGGAAATCGTGCACGAGCATGTTCAGCCAGCTTACCGCTGACTTAAGCAATGCTGGTATTGAGGTGAGATGTGGAGCTAAATTCTGCTCAACGCTCACTTTTCTGAGGGTAACGGCGGCTTGCAGAAAACTCGTAATACCAGCGTTGTCTTAAGTGAGCGGTAAGAAAAAAAGGAGCGTTAGCACCGCACACCATTACCAACAAAAACTCATAATCTAGCAGTTAGTCTCCTCATAAACAGCAATGGAGTGCATTATTAAAAAACTCGACTATGCTAACCTGACCGTGTTTTACCAAGTGTGCTTAACGTGACGTCAATTATGAATATTTTACATTACAATGTCCTTCACATAGAAGAAAACTTATTATTTTTAAATAAATACTTCTCTATATATGACGATAATGATTTTCTTTTTAAATAGATATCAATACCAATATATCTATTTGAAAAGGTATAGATATATACAGATATATAGGAATATATGTTTAAAAACACAAAGAACATTTTCCCCTATGTGAAGAACATTGGAATATAATGTATTTAGAGTAAAACAAATTATTAAATTTTAAAATTGAATAAAAATGTAATGTTTAAAGGTATTTGACAAATGGAAAGGGCTCCAAAGTATGGATATATGTCTATTTGTGTATACATGTGTTAATATGTGTATATATGTATGTATACACATATATACTGTGTATATATATATATATATATATATATATATATATATATATATATACTATGCAACAAGCCTGCCCAGAGAGCAGTATATGTTTAAAAAATACATACCCCCAAGCTAAAGTTACAAAAAAGTTAAAAAAAGTTAAATTACAGAAAGAAATAAACAAATCTATCCAAAATAAAAAATGTAAACCTAAACTAATACCCCTATAAAAATAAATAATCCCCCCAAAATAAAAACACCTCCTAATTTAGTACTAAACTACCAATAGCCCTTAAAAGGGCCTTTTGTAGGGCATTGCCATAAGTTAAACAGCTATTTTACCTCTAAAAAATACTAAGTCCCCCCTAACAGTAACCCCCCGACGACCAAACCCCTCAAAATAAAAAACCTAATACTAAAAAAAATAAACTACCCATTGCCCCTAAATGGGCATTTGTATAGGCCATTGCCCTTAAAAGGGCATTCAGCTCTTTTACTTCCCTTAAAAGGGCAATCAGCTTTTTTTTAAGCCCAAAAAAGCCCTAATCTAACACCCCAAAAATTAAAATAAAAAAGCCTAAACCTAAGCCCCAAATAGGTACTCACTGTTCCTGAAGTCCGGCGGAGAAGGTCTTCTTCCAGACAGATCCATCATCTTCTATCTTCATCCGGAGTGAAGGCAGCGTGGAGCGGAGGTGCAGAGCTGTGTTCCCGTTCCTGATGATTGGATCCTGAACGGCGGTCCTCAATGGCAGCGGTCCTCAGCAGCAATCCTCTCCGGTGGCGGTGTTGCTCAGCGGCATGGCATACAATCATTATGGGGTACCTTGCATTCGTATTGGCTGAAATGTTGAAATCAGCCAAAAGGATTAGAGCTACTGAAATCCTATTGGCTGTTCAAATCAGCCAATTAGATTTCAGTAGCTCTCATCCTAGTGGCTGATTTAAATATTTCAGCCTGTAGGATTGCAAGGTACCCCAATGAATATGGGGTACCTTGCATTCAATCTTTATTGTGCGACGGACAATTGCATAAAGAGGAGCCTCCATGCTGCAGAGGACCGCCACCGCCGATGACTGCCACCGAGGACTGCCGACATTGAGGATTCTTTCACCACTCTTCCATTTTCGGAATCCACCTGGATACAGCTTACGCTTTGCTGCATCCAGGTGAATTATTTTGGCTGCGCACGCTAACAAAATTCTTTTGGCTGCTTCGCACAGCCAACATTCCTTTGTGGATGCGTGCGCAAATGGTGAAGGTGACGGACGCGTTACAAACGCGATTATAGTATATATATATACATATATATAAATATATATATTTAAGTTATTTGCCAGCTTAAGGTAGTAATATATTTGCTATTAAGTAATGATTAGGCCCCTTTATAAATCATGTGGTGACCCAATTAGTGCACCGTAATATAAAAATTGTAAATTGTACAAATAAAGAATTGCCAGTAGATTATAGCTGGCTATAATCTACTGACAATTCTTTATTTGTACAATAAATATATATATATATATATATATATATATATATATACACGCACTCCCACATATACATATTTAGACACACAAACATATACTATATATATATATATATATGTATATACACACAAACATCTTATGATATACCATATATATTTAACCCTAATAAAATAGCTTAATTAATATTTATATTGATATTTTTTATAAGATAGTGTATATATGAGTGTAACACTTTAATGTAATATATTTATATTTTGTTTAGTTCAACTTTTATTTAAGCCCTAACCCAACAAGCGCAAATTTAGATTGCGCTGGGCGGTTCGAGTTTACTTTCAACTTGTGATATGTGCACAAGTTAGCTGAATCATGATATTGCAAAATTACGACCTCACTGTTAGCGCGCCACTTGTAATCTGGCCTTTTATGGGTAATTACATTATGGACTCCATGTACGAAGCAGCATAAGCTGCTCCAGAGCCCTTGTGGGACTTGATCACACATGTGAGTTTGCTTCCTGCAATATACGAATCAGCAGTCATTAGACCGCTGCTTCTTATACTCTTCGCCACCTCTGAGGTGGAGAAGAGGAATCACACAGAGCTTCATCGCTTTCGGTGATTGACAGTCTCTTGTCTCACACGATTGGTGTTTTGAGTGAAGGGGCAGGCATTACACACTCATTGGAGTTTGTAATGATACATATGGGCCGGTGGACAAACAGATCCGCTGCCCCTATGCAGCAAAGGTTTGCGGACAATGGCCTCTAGTTATCAAGCTCCGTAATTTGCATGCATTCGCCGGCCCAATACGCCCGCCTAAGCTCGCCTCACAGCTTTATTAAAAAAGCTGTCCAAAAACAAAGGGCGATGAGCAGCGGTCTGTGATAGTTATCACACATCGATCTTGCTGCTCTTCGGCTTTTCTACAGCTTTATTAATACCCCTGTCACTAAGCACTCACACTATACTATACTGTTCTACCCCCTATACCGGTGCCCCCGGAGCCCCCCACAACTAAATAAAGTTATTAACCCCTAAACCGCCGCTCCTAGACCTCGCCACAACTATAATAAATGTATTAACCCCTAAACTGCCGCTCCCGGACCCCGCTGCCACCTACATAATACTTATTAACCCCTATCCTGCCTCCTATACCACCGCCACCCATAATAAATTTATTAACTTTATTTAGTTGCGGATCCCGGACCTCGCCGCAACTAAATAAATTGTTTGACCCCTAAACCGCCGCTCCCAGACCCCGCCGCCACCTATATTAAACTTATTAAACCCTAATCTGCCCCCCTACACCATCGCCACCTATATTAAATTAATTAACCCCTATACTGCCCCCCTATACCGCCGCAACCTATAATAAAATTATTAACCCCTAAACCTAAGTCTAACCCTAACACCCCCCTAACTTAAATATTAATTAAATAAATCTAAATAAAATTACTATTATTAACTAAATTATTCCTAGTTAAAACTAAATACTTACCTTTAAAATAAACCCTAATATAGCTACAATCTAACTAATAATTATATTGTAGCTATTTTAGGATTTATTTTTATTTTACAGTCAAATTTCAATTTATTTTAACTAGGTACAAAAGCTATTAAATAGTTATTAACTATTTAATAGCTACCTAGTTAAAATAAAGACAAATTTACATGTAAAATAAAAACTAACCTAAGTTACAATTACACCTAACACTACACTATCATTAACTAAATTATTCCTATTTAAAACTAAATGCTTACCTGTAAAATAAACCCTAAGATAGCTACAATGTAATTAATAATTACATTGTAGCTATTTTAGGATGTATATTTATTTTACAGGTAACTTTGTATTTATTTTACCTAGGTAGAATAGTTATTAAATAGTTATTAACTATTTAATAACTACCTAGCTAAAAGAAATACAAAATTACCTGTAAAATAAATCCTAACCTAAGTTACAATTAAACCTAACATTACACTATCATTAAATAAATTAAATTAATTAACTACAAATACCTACAATTAAATACAAATACAATTAAGCCCCCTAATAAAATAACAAAGCCCCCCAAAATAAAAAAATGCCATACCCTAATCTAAATTACAAAAGTTAACAGCTCTATTACCAGCCCTTAAAAGGGCCTTTTGCGGGGCATGCCCCAAAGTAATTAGCTGTTTTGCATGTAAAAAATAATACAACCCCCCCAACATTAAAACCCACCACCCACATACCCCTACTCTAAACCACCCAAACCCCCCTTAAAAAAACCTAACACTAACCCCCTGAAGATCTCCCTACCTTGAGTCGTCTTCAGCCAGCTGACCACTGATGGAACAGAAGAGGACATCTGGAGCGGCCGAAGTCATCATCCAAGGGGTCCTGAAGAGGTCTTCCATCCGATAGAAGTCTTCATCTATGCGGTGTCTTCAATCTTCATCCATCCGGAGCGGAGCCTTCTTCAAACGAGCCGACGCGGACCCATCCTCTTCCAACAACGCCTACCCGACGAATGGATATTCCTTTAAGTGACGTCATCCAAGATGGCGTCCCTCGAATTCCGATTGGCGGATAAGATTCTATCAGCCAAACGGAATTAAGGTAGGAAAAATCTGATTGGTTGATGCAATCAGCCAATCAGATTCAAGTTCAATCCGATTGGCTGATCCAATCAGCCAATCAGATTGAGCTCTCATTCTATTGGCTGTTCGATCAGCCAATAGAATGCGAGCTCAATCTGATTGGCTGATTGCATCAGCCAATCAGATTTTTCCTACCTACATTCCGATTGGCTGATAGAATCCTATCAGCCAATCGGAATTCGAGGGACGCCATCGGTGGTCGGCTGGCTGAAGACGACTCAAGGTAGGGAGATCTTCAGGGGGTTAGTTTTAGGTTTATTTAAGGGGGGTTTGGGTGGGTTAGAGTAGGGGTATGTGGGTGGTGGGTTTTAATGTTGGAGGGGGTTGTATTTTATTTTACATGCAAAAGAGCTGATTACTTTGGGGCATGTCCCGCAAAAGGCCCTTTTAAGGGCTGGTAATAGAGCTGTTAACTTTTCTAATTTAGAATAGGGTAGGGCATTTTTTTTTTATTTTGGGGGGCTTTGTTATTTTATTAGGGGGCTTAGATTAGGTGTAATTAGCTTAAAAATCTTGTAATATTGTTTTATAGTTTTTTTATTTTTTGTAACTTAGTTTTTTTATTTTTTGTACTTTAGTTAGTTTATTTAATTGTATTTAATTGTAGGTTTTTGTAGTTAATTAATTCAATTTATTTAATGATAGTGTAGTGTTAGGTTTAATTGTAACTTAGGTTAGGATTTATTTTACAGGTAAATTTGTATTTATTTTAGCTAGGTAGTTATTAAATAGTTTATAATATTTAATAACTATTGTACCTAGTTAAAATAAATACAAAGTTGCCTGTAAAATAAATATAAATCCTAAGATAGCTACAATGTAATTATTAATTACATTGTAGCTATCTTAGGTTTATTTTACAGGTAAGTATTTAGTTTTAAATAGGAATAATTTAGTTAATGATAGTGTACTGTTAGGTGTAATTGTAACTTAGGTTAGTTTTTATTTTACAGGTAAATTTGTCTTTATTTTAACTAGGTAGCTATTAAATAGTTAATAACTATTTATAGCTTTTGTACCTAGTTAAAATAAATTGAAATTTGCCTGTAAAATAAAAATAAATCCTAAAATAGCTACAATATAATTATTAGTTAGATTGTAGCTATATTAGGGTTTATTTTAAAGGTAAGTATTTAGTTTTAAATAGGATTAATTTAGTTAATAAGAATAATATTTATTTAGATGTATTTAATTAATATTTAAGTTAGGGGGGTGTTAGGGATAGACTTAGTTTTAGGGGTTAGTAATTTTATTATAGCCGCGGGCGGTGTAGGGGGGGCAGGATAGGGGTTAATAAATTTATTATAGGTGGTGGCGGTGTAGGGGGCAGGATAGGGGTTAATAGGTATTATGTAGGTGGCGGCGGGGTCCTGGAGCGGCGGTTTAGGGATTAACATATTTATTATAGTTGCGGCGGGATCCGGGAGCGGCGGTTTAGTGGTTAACATATTTATTATAGTTGCGGCGGGGTCCGGGAGCGGCGGTTTAGGGGTTAACATATTTATTATAGTTGCGGCGGGGTCTGGGAGTGGCGGTTTAGGGGTTAAGATATTTAATATAGGTGGCGGCGGTGTAGGGGGGCAGATTAGGGGTGTTTAGACTCGGGGTACATGTTAGGGTGTTAGGTGTACACACTTCCCATAGGAATCAATGGGATGTCGGGCAGCAGCGAACATGAGCTTTCGCTATGGTCAGACTCCCATTGATTCCTATGGGATCCGCCACCTCCAGGGCGGCGGATTGAAAACCAGGTACGCTGGGCCGGAAAAGTGCAGAGCGTACCTGCTAGTTTTTTGATAACTCCCAAAAGTAGTCAGATTGTGCTGAACTTGCGTTCGGAACATCTGGAGTGACGTAAGAATCGATCTGTGACGGACTGAGTCTGTCGGATCGTTGCTTACGTCACTATATTCTACTTTTGCCAGGCTGTAGTGCTTGATAACTACAGCGAATCAGCCTCACCACAAATACGCTGCAGAATTCCAGAATTTATGCAGAATCATAAAATAAGCAAATTCCAACTGTTTGCTACAGTCAACCACACAAGGCATTACAAATGAGTTACTCCTTAGTGACACTCATATAGGGGCAGTCAACACTTACACATAGGTTAACAGAATTGTTCATCCAATGAACTAAGGGAGTGATTACATTATGAGATTTCCATATTTTATTAAATCCATCAGCAAATGTTCCCTTATCAAAATATTTACTGCATGTATATCTAACTGGAAGTCGTTTCCAACAGTATAATTTCTGGAAATCCTAACAAGATGGGGCACTGCAATTGGCTTACCATTATATTTATAGGATGCAACATACAGTAAAACACAAAAAAATAACCATGTTTACAAATCAGCTGATTATTTCACCTGTGCTCTAGTTCAGATTCCCTCAAAATCTGGCCTGTTAGGGAGACCTGAGGACAGTATATCAGAATGAGCCTCACTGGATTTATACACAACACCAATGCACAGTAATGAGTGCACCTGAGTTTGGGTGGGATGCTGTCACCAATGAAAGATGGTCATTCTTCATTTATTTTTAAATACAAATCCACATGGTATAGCACACCTTACACAAGGCTTGGAGTGCAGCCAACAAGACCAAACAGTTACACAAAACAAAGTATTGGCATACATCCTCTTGCAAATAAACAACACATTTTTAAATGCTGCACAATTGCCTGCAAACAAACACTTATGCTTTTATGTTAAAATTGGGATCTTAGTCACACACAATGGCAAAATTCTGCTTAAGTATTTGATGGTCAAAATACGATCTGGTTCTCTTTACCCCATATTGTGGTTGTACCAAGGCAGACCAGCTTACGTGGCTGTTTGTCATTGTGTCTTGATGTGCATAGAGGGAATACCATAACTAATTACTGTACAATGTTCCATATAATAGCTTTGTCTAGGTGAGGTTGGTCTGCCAATTGTCTTCCAGTGTCTATATTTAGCCATAGTACGTCCCACTAATTTAGAATATATTATCATATATAAAGAATGACTATAATTGACACAACGATTGGTTAGTTCTCGTTATAGAAGAATATGTTCTACTTATTCATAAATACATATTTCTATAATACATAGAACATATTCTGCTACGTGAAGAACATTGGAATCTAATATATATACAGTTCATACACAGTTAAACACAATCACCTAGATTACGAGTATTGCGTTAGCCTTAAAAAGCAGTGTTGAGAGGTCCCAACGCTGTTTTTTTCTTAATGCTGGTATTGCGAGTCTTTCAGGTACAGGTGTACCGCACACTTTTTTCTGCAACTCTAAAATACCGCAAATCCACTTACGTCAATTGTTTATCCCATATTTTCAATGGGATTTTCCTAATGCCGGTATTACGAGTCTTCCTAAAAGTGAGCGGTAGACCCTTTCCTGTCAAGCCTGGTACCGCATTTAAAAGTCAGTAGTTAAGAGTTTTATGGGCTAACGCCGTAGTATAAAACGCTTAACTAAAGTGCTAAAAAGTACACTAACACCCATAAACTACTTATTAACCCCTAAACTGAGGCCCCCTGCATCGCAAACACTAATTTAAATTTTTCAACCCCTAATCTGCCGAACCGGAGATCGCCGCCACTATAATAAATATATTAACCACTAAACCGCCGTACTCCCGCATCGCAAACACTAGTTACATTTTATTAACACCTAATCTGCTGTCCCTAACATCGCTGACACCTACCTACATTTATTAACCCCTAATCTGCCGTCCCCAACGTCGCCGCCACTATATTAAATGTATTAACCCTTAAACCGAAGTCTAACCCTAACCCCCCCTAACTTAAATATAGTTTAAATAAATCTAAATAAAATTACTATCATTAACTAAATAATTCCTATTTAAAACTAAATACTTACCTATAAAATAAACCCTAAGCTAGATACAATATAACTAATAGTTGCATTGTAGCTAGTTTAGGGTTTTTTTTAATTTTACAGGCAACTTTGTATTTATTTTAACTAGGTACAATAGTTATTAAATAGTTATTAACTATTTAATAGCTACCTAGCTAAAATAAATACAAAAGTACCTGTAAAATAAAACCTAACCTAAGTTACAATTACACCTAACACTACACTATAATTAAATTAATTCCCTACATTAAATTAAATTAATTACAATGAAATAAAATAAACTAAAGTACAAAAAAACAAGCACTAAATTACAGAAAATAATAAAATAATTACAAGTTTTTTAGACTAATTACACCTAATATAATCCCCCTAATGAAATAAAAAAGCCCCCCAAAATAATAAAACGCCCTACCTTATACTAAATTACAAATAGCCCTTAAAAGGGCCTTTTGCGGGGCATTGCCCCAAAGTAATCAGCTCTTTTACCTGTAAAAAAAAGTACAATTCCATCCCCAACATTAAAACCCACCACCCACACACCCAACCATACTCTAAAACCCACCCAATCCCCCCTTAATAAAAACCTAATACTAACCCCTTGAAGATCACCCTACCTTGAGACGTCTTCACCCAATCGGGCAGAAGTGGTCCTCCAGACGGGCAGAAGTCTTCATCCAAGCCGGGAAGAAGAGGTCCTCCAGACGGGCAGAAGTCTTCATCCAGACGGCATCTTCTATCTTCATCCATCCGGAGCGGAGCGGGTCTATCTTCAAGACATCCGACGCTGAGCATCCTCTTCTGTCTTCATCCGACAACTAAATGACGGTACCTTATCCAAGATGGCGTCCCTTCAATTCCGATTTGCTGATAGAATGCTATCAGCCAATCGGAATTAAGGTAGAAAAATCCTATTGGCTGATGCAATCAACCAATAGGATTGAGCTTACATTCTATTGGCTGATTGGAACAGCCAATAGAATGCAAGCTCAATCCTATTTGCTGATTGCATCAGCCAATAGGATTTTTTCTACCTTAATTCCGATTGGCTGATAGAATTCTATCAGCCAATTGGAATTGAAGGGACGCCATCTTGGATGACGTCACTTAAAGGTACCGTCATTTAGTCGTCGGATGAAGACAGAAGATTTTTAGAGAGAAAGAGATATGATGAATGATAGACAAAAAGACAGATTGATAGATAGATATATAGATAGATAGATAGAAAGATAGATAGATAGAAAGAAAGATAGATAGATAGATGATAGATAGATAGATAGATAGATAGATAGCTATATAGATAGATCGATAGATAGATAGATAGATAGATAGATAGAGGTTCACCGTTAATTTTTGAATGCTTGATAATTCAGGAAGACTAGATAACAAGCTGGAAAATCTATATAATCTTAGCACCATTTACTATTGAGACACACCTTTGTCACAAAAGTCTATACACAGATCTGAATATGCTAGCAGTTTATTCAACTATGAATATTACTGTACATTATGCTCTAACTAAAAAGGCTACTATGAAGCATTCTATCTTAGAGAAATGTAATTGAAATTGATCCGTAAGTGTTCTTTTGCTTCTTACAAGGCAAACAGGATTTTGCATGTATTTTTATAACTTGTTGCATATAAATCAATGGAGACATAAAACCTTATCCTCGAACAGTAACATGAGCAGAGAACTCAACATATCCATAAAAAAGATGTGTTGATGTTATTGCATATTTTGACACTAACTGTGTACACACTTATGTTAGATCAATAGCTATTGCTAGCCTGATTCAGATGTCTGGCTGATAAAATGGAAAAAGAAAAATATTATAGAAGATTTATAAGAGTGAGTCACGATTTATCTAAAAGGTGTATCATTTTCTATTTGTGCTAAAGTGAGATAAATTCATCATTTTCACCTGAGTTTAAAAATAAATGTATGCCCCTAAAAGGTAAATTTGAGCAAAAAGACATAACAAATTATACTCATCAGACCAAGGCAAATGTTCATATCAACTAAAACTATGGTCTTACTCTGTGAGAAATAATAGTTGTATATAGACATTTTAAAATTATTGATTTGCAGTCAATTAATTAACAATATTGGGCTAGTTTAGAAGTGTCACGGTAACTTACATTTTCAAATGAATGCTAACTGTGCTCAAAGTAAATTTTTAATGCAGACGGGTTAGCACGCGTATTACAAGTTGAAAGTAAAAAGTTAGCACTTGAGTGAAAGTCCAATGCGCGCTAATTAAGGATTTAAGTATCGCGACCACGTTAACTTTTTTTCCCCATAGACTTCAATGAGGCGTGGTGATTAAAAAAAACCCCACTAACATCAAATTAGATTAACTCCGCTAAAGTCGAAGGTAGTCATGAATAATTTACATTCCAATATCCTTCACTTAGAAGAAAATGTTCTTTTTATTTTGAAATAGATATTTTCATATATACTGTATATGATTATTTTCTGTAAAATAGGTACCTAATACCTATTTCTCTATATGAATTTATACAGGTATTGAACATTGTAATGCAAAGTATTTCAATTCAAAACACAATAAAACATTAAAATATATTCAAATTTTATTACAAAATGCAATCTTTCGAGGAATTTAATTGGAAAGGGCTCAAAGATGTATGTACAGTAAATGTTTATATAAGTATATACGTGTATATTATGTATTTATATGTGAATATATGTATATGCATATTTACACATATAAACAAATACGCAAACACACACACACACACACACACACACATATATATATATATATATATATATATATATATATACATATATATATATATACATTGTCATATGTCATATCCCTTTGAACCCTAAAAATAAATTATTATTTTTATGATTTTTTTATCAGAATATATTTATGTAATAGTTTATTTTCATGTGTTTTGTGCATTTTTTATTTTAAACCTTTACGCTAGGTAAATTTTGTTTGTGCAAGGAGAGCAACATTTTATTTTCAACATATAATATGTGTGCTAATTTGCTTCCCGTGCTAACATAAGCATGCCACTTGTAATCTAGCCAAGTGACATTTAGTTAGTTTCATGATTGATACCCTTACATGAGAACTGAATTAAGACAGCATGGACAAAAAATTAAGCACTTAAAAGAACAAGCATGTATAAAATAAAATGCTCTTTTCGGTTACAGTATTTTATTTTTAAACACATTCCTTATTATGAAATGTACACAACTGTGAACATAGCAGCTACCATGAAGTGCCTGAGCAGAACAGTCATTGATTTATAAATATGTGTATATGCTGCTACTGAATGGCCCATTTACATTCGGCTAGATTACGAGTTTTGCGTTAGGGTTAAAAAGCAGCGTTGAGAGGTCCCAATGCTGCTTTTTTCCTAACTCTGGTATTACAAGTCTTGCAGGTACAGGTGTACAGCTCACTTTTTTTCCGCGACTCGAACATACCGCAAATCCACTTACATAAATTGCGTATCTCATATTTTTAATGGGACTTGCATAACGCCGGTATTACGAGTCTTGGAAAAAGTGAGCGGTAGACCCTCTCCTGTCAAGACTCGTACCGCATTTAAAAGTCAGTAGCTAAGAGTTTTATGGGCTAACACCATAACATAAAACTCTTAACTAAAGTGCTAAAAAGTACACTAACACACATAAACTAACTATTAACCCCTAAACCGAGCCCCCCCCCCCCAATCCAAACACTTAAATAAAATTTGTAACCCCTAATCTGCCGACCGGACATCACCGCCACTTTAATAAATATATTAACCCCTAAACCGCCGCACTCCCGCCTCGCAAACATTAGTTACATTTTATTAACCCCTAATCTGCCATCCCTAACATCGCCGACACCTACCTACATTTATTAACCCCTAATCTGCCGCCCCCAAAGTCCCCGCAACTATATTAAATGTATTAACCCTTAAGCCTAAGTCTAACCCTAACCCTAACACCCCCTAACTTAAATATAATTTAAAATAATCTAAATAAAATAACTTTAATTAACTAAATTATTCCTATTTAAAACTAAATACTTACCTATAAAATAAACCCTAAGCTAGCTACAATATAACTAATAGTTACATTGTAGCTAGCTTAGGGTTTATTTTTATTTTACAGGCAACTTTGTATTTATTTTAACTAGGTACAATAGTTATTAAATAGAGCATCCTCTTCCTTCCGACGACTGGCTGATAGAATTCTTTCAGCCAATCGGAATTGAAGGGACACCATCTTGGATGACGTCACTTAAAGGTACCGTCATTTAGTGTTAGTCGTCGGAAGGAAGAGGATGCTCCGCGTTGGATGTCTTGAAGATGGTCCCGCTCCGCTCCGGATGAAGATAGAAGATGCCGTCTGGATGAAGACTTCTGACCGTCTGGAGGACCACTTCTGCCCAGTTGGGTGAAGACGTCTCAAGGTAGGGTGATCTTCAAGGGGTTAGTGTTAGGTTTTATTAAGGGGGGATTGGGTGGGTTTTAGAGTAGGGTTGGGTGTGTGGGTGGTGGATTTTAATGTTGGGGGGTATTGTATTTTTTTTACAGGTAAAAGAGCTGATTACTTTGGGGCAATACCCCACAAAATGCCCTTTTAAGGGCTATTTGTAATTTAGTATAGGGTAGGGATTTTTATTTTATTAGGGTGATTAGATTAGGTGTAATTAGTTTAAAAAATTCTAATTATTTTATTATTTTCTGCAATTTAGTGGGGTTTTTTGCCGTAATTTAGATAATTGTATTTAATTGTATTTAATTGTAGTTAGTTTAGGGAATTAATTTAATTCTAGTGTAGTGTTAGGTGTAATTGTAACTTAGGTTTATTTTTATTTTACAGGTAAATTTGTCTTTATTTTAGCTAGGTAGCTATTAAATAGTTAATAACTATTCCATAACTATTGTACCTAGGTAAAATAAATACAAAGTTGCCTGTAAAATAAAAATAAACCCTAAGCTAGCTACAATGTAACTATTAGTTATATTGTAGCTAGCTTAGGGTTTATTTTATAGGTAAGTATTTAGTTTTAAATAGGAATTATTTAGTTAATTAGTTATTTTATTTAGATTATTTTAAATAATATTTAAGTTAGGGGGTGTTAGGGTTAGGGTTAGACAAAGGTTTAGGGGTTAATATATTTATTATAGTGGCGGCAACGTTGGCGGCGGCAGATTAGGGGTTAATAAGTGTAGTTAGGTGGCGGCGACATTGGGGGCGGCAGATTGGGGGTTAATAATTATAATGTAGGGTGCGGCGATGTTGGGGACAGCAGATTTGGGGTTCATAAATATATTGTAGGTGGCGGCGGTGTACGGAGTAGCAGATTAGGGGTTAATAATATAAAGCAGGTGTCGGTGATGTCGGGGGCGGCAGATTAGGGGTTAATAAGTGTAAGATTAGGGTTTTTAGACTCGGGGTTCATATTAGGTTGTTAGGTGTAGACATAACAAGTATTTCCCCATAGGAATCAATGGGGCTGCGTTAGGAGCTGAACACTGCTTTTTTGCAGGTGTTAGGTTTTTTTTCAGCCGAATCTGCCCCATTGATTCCTATGGGGAAATCATGCACAAGCATGTTTAGCCAGCTCACCACTTCCGTAAGCAGCGCTGGTATTGAGGTGAGATGTGGAGCAAAAATTTGCTCTTCGCTCACTTTTCTGCGGCTAACACCGGGTTTGTAAAAACCCGTAATACCAGTGTTGTCTGTTGGTGAGCGGTGAGCTCAAACTTCTCGTTAGCCCTGCAAGCCTTACCAACAAAAATCTAGCCGAATGTGATTATAAGGACTGGGTTTTGTTTTGCTTTTGTCTTTGGTATGAGACTTTAAGGGGCCAGTAAAAGACTGTGTAATTACAAGATATTTATGTTGTGTTGCTAGAGAATAATATATCAGCCAAGTGTAAATATTTAAAATAAATTAGCATCTTGTAATTATTTTTAAAACATCAAGCTCCGCCCACCAATTACCTTAATTGGATGAGCCAATCCAGAGCTTGAGCCTACAGACAACAAGTCACGGTCACAATTTTAGTATAAAGTGCATTGTATTATAGCTGTTATATGTTACAGCCAATTTAGGAAGTTTGTAGTGTGTTTTTAATTTTCTGATAATTATATTATGCATAACTACATTTCTTGTCAAAATCTCAACTGATTCGCTATAGCGAATCATGTCCACCCTCCATTGCTAAATGCCGACAGTATACGCTGTAGGCATTTAACATGGCACAAGCATTTCACAAGAAATGCTTGTGCAATGCCGTCCACTGCACACTCGCAGCCAATTGGCCGCTAGAAGGGGGTGTCAATCATTCTAAAAGGTGATGGACAAGTTAAAGGGACATTAAAACCCATTTTTTTCTTTCATTATTCAGATAGAGAATACAATTTTAAATAACATTCCAGTTTACTTCTATTATCTAATTTGCTTAATTTTTTTAGATATCCTTTGTTTAAGAATTAGCAAAGCACATGGGTGTGCAGCCACTAATCAGCAGGTTCTGAGCTTATCTAGATATGCTTTTCAGCAAAGAATATCAAGAGAATGAAGCAAATTAAATAATTAAAGTAAATTAGAAAGTTGTTTAAAATTGCATGCTGTTGGCTCTAGAGAGAGGAAGAGGAGGAGCCTACGCATAGACTGCACCTTGCACCTGTGCAGGTACTACTCCCCTGCAGCTACACCTTGGCGGGTTACCGCGCCTGGAACCTCCACAACAGAGGGAAATATTGCAGCTGGTTCAAGCCATCAGTCCAGTTATCCTCCACAGCGTAAAAGTCGACCATACGCTAACACAGACTTTTTGTGAAGAGATTAACATTTCTTCTGAACAGTACTTTTCCCAATCTCTTAAAAACCAGGATATCATTTAAAAAAAAAAAACGGCCAAAACTTTTCCTCCCTCCTCCACCTGGTTGGAGCGGGGAGGTATACAAGACAGCAAGAGCTACTGAAATCTTACTGATCACCCCGAGTCCCCCACTGTGTTGAAGACAGACGCCTACCCCCAATAAACTTACCAGCCTGAGGGTTGAGACAGCTGTGGCCGCCTCCACCCACCGATGCTGCGTGTGGAGAGACGGCAGAGCCGTGTTTGCAGCTAACAGCCTGTGGGACAACGGAACCGTCTCCACACCTCCTGCCGGATCTACGCGGATGAATCCGTTGGCTGAGAGATTGCCAGAGACAGGTGAGCCAGTCGGAAGGTCCATTGCAGAGAGACCGTGAACGGCACCTGGAGGCAAAAGAATCTGAGGTCAGGAAGCGGAGCCATGAATCTTCCTGTGTGATCTCTTTCGGCGAACTATAGCGCAGACACAGATGGGGGTAAGAAGAAATGAACTGTGCTTGTATCATTAGCTCTTGATTCCCTAAAACCTGATGCTGTTTTCTCCAGGGTTATACTATAAATGAGATATTGCTAACTTAGTCTCTTTTTCCATACTTGTATATTTTCTCTGACTATAAGCGCTCAGCCATTTGACTCGTCTTCAAGGGGAAAAGAAGAGAAAGGAAAAAATCCATTTTTTTTTCATGACTGTAGCAAGAACTGTTTTTTAACTTGCTAGGTGAACGAAATATCCCTGTTTGAAATTGAACTATCTTAAAGCTATAAAGAGATGGCGGTACCATTGAAAGTTTTGTAAATAAGCTCTTGGGGCTTGTGGTTTTTTGTTTTTGCTCAAATTCTGCCTTAACCATGAACTGGCAAACTTCTGTATCATGTGCCTTAACATGTCTGTTACTTCCTAACCTCTAAGTAGATATTATAGTACACTACTTTTTTTAGCAAATAAGTAGTTGAATTTTTTTTTTTTTTTACTTTCTCTCTTTTTTTTCTCAAAGCCTATTATTCTAAAACACTTATATATCAATAGACTGACAGTTTTGTTTTTTCTGTTTTTTTGTTGTTTGTTTTTTGCTGCAGAAATTATAACTTTCTAAAAAACTAATCTTTACAACCCCATCAGTGCAGGAACTGAGCTGTTTCTAATCTACCTGTGGTATACTTGGTATTCCTAATACACAATTCTGTGTGCTCCTAAAATCCATATTAGTACTGATGGTAGTCACAGCACCCTCAGCAGTTGTATATTGATACTTTCTTAGAGGAGGAGGGGGGAAGAAAAAGGGAGAAGAAGAAAAGTATATATATATACACCATGCTTTAGTTCTATAGCGCACCTGTTGGAATACAATATAATCTGAAGTTCATATAGGTGCAGTATAGATACTCATAGGGAGGGAACTCTAGAGGACTGAACAGGCAGCTACAGGCCTAGAAATAGCCCATATATAAATTAATCAAAGGGCTCATACTACCCCCATATCAGTGAGGCTAGTTATACAACGTGTCAAAGCCTTTTTTTTTTTTTTTTTTTCTTTCCCTCCCCTAAACAGTTATTTCAAGTAAGGTTTAAGAGTGTTTTATAAGAGGGTACATATGTTTAATTGCTAATTGTATCTCTTCCAAAACGGATACATAACTTTATACTACTGCTGAATATTGGCTCCTACAAGCTCTGTGTACATAGTGATTCTTTTTTTTATTTCTTTTTTTTTTTTTTTCTCTTCGTCTTTCTTAGCTAACCTAGAATTAAAAACTGTTAGACATCAGATACAATATAAATAGAGGTTAGCTTGTATTCACCTTTCTGGGTGAGTCTTCCATATCGTAAACTCTGACAGGCTCTGTGGCTGGTCCGGTGACTCCCTTATAAAGGAACACACATCACCCCATTAAATTTTTATCCTCACTTTTCCTTCACCTCTTCCCCCACAGGACTCACCCCCTTTCCTTCCCTCCCCCTTGCTTCTTTCCGAAACCCCCCCCCCTTTTTTTTTTTTTTTCACGACAACAGGTTTTTTTTTTTTTGGGGTTTTTTTTCTTTTTTCTTAACTCTAAGTTGGTTAACTAACCACTTTAACTATCACGGTATATGGATAAATTCCTTCACAGTCACTCCCGGACTCCCTCACCAGCCATGGCAGCTAGACAGAGAGAAAGAAGGAACAAAAATAATACAGACTCAGCTACTGAGGTACAGCTACCTCCTACAAATATCTTAGGGGTCAATGAAGCTATTAACATACAAGTTTTAGTAACAAGTATTGCAGAAGCTTTAAATCCCAAATTTGATGCCCTCAGGGCGGAGATTAAACAAGATATCACATTATTGTCTCAAGAACTGAGGCACTTCACTAACAGAATTAACAAAGTGGAGCAGAGGGTATCTGATCTTGAGGATTTAACTATCACGCATAGTACAAGTTTAGAATCTACAGCAGTCACCTTATCTAAAATGCAAATTAAAATTGAAGATCTCGAAAATAGGGCCAGAAGAAATAATATCCGTATTATTGGGCTACCTGAGGGGAAACAGCCTGAGAATTTAAACTTATTTATCTCAGAGACCTTAGTGCAGTTACTCAGGATCCCTTCTAGTAACCCTCTAATAGTGGTAGAAAGGGCCCACAGAATAGGGAAGCCACAGACTGATAATAGAGGTAATAGCAGACCCAGGCCAGTAATAGCTAAATTGCTTAATTTTAATGATAAAGTAACTCTTCTCCAGCACTTCTGTAAGAATCAGCCTATTATTTTCAAAGAGAGTAGAATTCTGTTATTTCAGGACTACTCAGCAGAAACAGCATTTAAAAGGAGAAATTTGGCCCCAATCTGTTCCAAATTCATCCAACAGGGTTATAAGGCCCTACTTATCTATCCCTCTAAACTTAAGGTTTTTGTAAAGGGAGAAGTTTATCTCTTTGAAGATGCACAAGATGCAGAAAAATTGCTGAGTCAACTAAATTCTAGTGAGTAAGAACGAGTTCGTATCAAGGACCCATTGATTTTTTTTTTCTCCTTTCAATTAGACAGATGCAGGAATCTTTGCTGGGGATTATAAAAGTACAAGGAAGAAAGGGAATTGCTGGTATCAGCTGTGAGGGGGCCCCCTCTCCTCCGCCCTTCCCCTTTTTTTTTTTTTTTTTTTTATCCCTCTCCCTACCCTCTCTGCATCCTATTCCCCCATTAAAAATAACAAATGTTTAATTTTAAAATAGTATCTTGGAATTTTGGGGGTATCACCACCCCTATTAAGAGGAAATCGATTATCTCCCAATTAAGAAAAATTAATACAGATATAGCATTCCTCCAGGAAACACATCTCAACCTAGAGGAAACGCTAAAATTAAAAACATCTTGGGTTAAAGAGGTGTTTGCTTCACCAGGGCAAGGGAGGAAGAGAGGAGTGGCTATCTTAGTAGGGAAAAGAATTAACACAGAAGTGCTGCACACTGGGGTAGATCCAGAGGGGAGATCAGTGATTTTAAAAATAAAAATTGAAAATCGTGTTTTTACACTTTGTAATGTTTATGCACCCAACACCCTTGATCCGGAATTTTGGAACCAACTGCAAACTGGGATACTCTCGGTACTGGAAGGTAATTTAATTCTTGCAGGAGACTTCAATATGGCTCCACGATGCCCTCTTGACAGATTGAGACAAAATACAAAACAAAAAAAGCATAAAAAAGATAATCTGGAAACTAAATTGCTTAATAGACTCATGCAAAATCTGGGTATTAAGGACATTTGGAGGATGCAAAATCCCGATGTTAGGGAGTATACATGCTTATCTAAAGCTCACAAAACACTATCAAGAATTGATCTTTTTCTGATAGACGAAAGACTTTGTACATCTGAGGTTAAAGCAAAAATACTCCCTATCTCCCTGTCTGATCACGGACCAATCACTCTAGACTTTCAAGCCAAACAGATTAAATCCAAACCAATTCGGTTCTTTTTTCCTTCTTTTCTAGCTTCTGATATGAAATTTAAGGTCTGGCTTAGAACTAAGTTTAAAGATTATGATCTCTGCAATTCAGAATACAGAGACCGTCCCGCCATATTTTGGGAGGCAGCAAAGGCCGTATTAAGAGGCGAAATCATAGCTTATACTGCTATGTTAAATAAAAAAATGCAACAAAGGGAGAAGGAATTAACTAAAGCAATAACAAATGCATATAACCGACTCCTCTTTGATCAGAGCTCAGCTAACTGGGTCAAATATAATAAAGCTAAGAGTAACAAAGACGCTTTCCTACTGTATAAAGAAACCCAGAAAGAATTAAAATTACACTCAAAACTTTATAAATATGGAAATAAATCTGGGAAACTGTTATCCAAATTAGTTAAAAACGAAAAAAAATCCTCAATAATCGAGGAGTTAGTTGCAGGGGGAAAGAAAATACTTAAATATGAGGAAATAGCAGAAGAAATGGTAAAATATTATCAAGAACTATACTCTTCCAGACTCCCAGATCTAGCTCGAGCAGAGGATTTTTGGAGCAAAATATCTGTTCCTAAGGTATCTGCTGATATAGCTGAAAGTCTTAATGCTCAAATAACAGAGGAAGAAATTAAGAAAGCCATTTCTGATCTTGCTCTGAATAAAGCTTCTGGCCCAGATGGGCTACCTAATGAATTTTATAAAATTCTATCCTTAGAGATATCTTCACATCTTTGTAAACTATACAATTCCATGTATATTAAGGGAGAGGAGGTGACAAAGTGTTTTTCAGCCTCGCATACAACTTTAATACTCAAAAGTGGAAAGGACCCAACCCTGAGGGAGTCATATAGGCCAATTGCCCTGTTAAACTCGGACTACAAGATATTTACATCAATTCTTGCCCAAAGACTGCAAAAAATTCTAGGTGATATTATTCATAAAGACCAAGCTGGTTTTTTAAATTTGCGAAACTCCTCTGCTAAAATTAGAGAGGTTCTTGTAACATCAGAATATATTTCCTGTTTAGGGATGGGGGAGGGGGAGACTGCCCCGGATCTAGCAGTGATTTCGGTCGATGCCGAGAAAGCATTCGACTCTGTCCAACATGAACATCTTTTTCTTTCTCTTGAAAAGTTTGGTTTCACAGGAGGCTTTCTTGGTTTTATCAAAAATCTTTATAATCGGCCTCATATGAGACTAATTGTAAACAACTTACTTTCCTCGCAAGTCACTTTGGGCAGGGGAACTCGCCAGGGCTGTCCCCTCTCACCCCTCCTCTTCAATCTCTGCATCGAACCCTTAGCAATTATGATCAGACAACAACTAGAAGGTATCAAAATTGGCAGTTATGAAATAAAGTTAGCCCTGTATGCGGATGATATTCTCATTTATTTATCAAACAGTAAAATTAATGTTCCGAAATTATTACAAATTATTGGCCAATTTGGCTCCTTTTCGGGCTACAAAGTAAATACCATGAAATCAGAACTACTTTGGCTTAGGAAAAATAGTACCTCTCAGTAATATTCCTTTTCGCTTCGTTAAAGACTCATTTAAGTATCTTGGTATTAACATCCCGAGCAATCCAAAAGATTTGTATAAGCTCAATATACAGTTTTATCAATATTCAAAGAAAAGCTCAGAAATTGGGAAAGCCTACCACTTTCTATCTCGGGACGGATAGCACTATTTAAGATGATCCTTCTTCCCAAACTGCTCTACATCTTACAGAATACAGCAATATTGCTCTTAGAAAGAGATGTACGGATGATAAATAGCATGCTCAGAAGATTCATCTGGCAAAAAGCCACACCTAGGATTTCATTGAACAAATTAATATCTTCAAAAGCTGATGGAGGCTTTGCCCTACCAGACATAAAACTGTATAACCTGGCTTTTTTAGCGCGAATAATAGCTGATTGGATTTTCTCCAGGGACTACGTGTTAAATAATCAACTCGAAGAGAAAATTTGTTATCCATATCTACCAACAGCATTGATACACTGTGAGCTAAAAGAGTGGCCAATTAATATTAGAGCATTTAAAATGTTTCTTAATCCTTTGAGGGCTTGGAAGAAGATAGGGAAGCTTTTGGGAATAGACTGTCAGGTGTCACAATACCTACCTTTACTGGGCAACCCCAGATTTCAGGCAGGATTAGACTCGCTGGTGATTAAAAATTGGCACATATTAGGACTAAACAGACCTATATATTTTGTTGATCAAGAGAAAAAATGTATTAAAACGTTTGATGAACTCAAAAATGACTTCAATCTCTCGAACAAGGAGTTCTTTGCGTACTTACAGACAAGGCATTTTGTCTTAGATCTGATGCAGACAACCAAGTGGCACTGGGATTTAGGTAGCTTAGAGAGATGGCTCACTTTAGTAAGAAATGGACTGATGTCAATCACCCCATGTTATCATCTATTGGGAGATAATAAAGGGAAACATCTTCTTGAAAAAATGGCCCACGACTGGAATCTGGCGTTGGCACAAGACCATATTGATAGTCAATTTATAAAAACTTCTATTTACAAAGTATCTCAGGCTACAATTTCAGCCACATGGAGGGAGGCGCACTTAAAACTTTTACATAGATATTATTATACTCCTGAAAAAGGGCATAAGCTTGGGAATCCAAATTTTGATAAATGTCCCAAATGTTCCATGAGAGCGGCAGATTTGAGACATATGTTATGGGACTGTCCATTGATTAGACAATGCTGGTACAAAATAGAATTCTGGGTGAAGACGTCACTTAAGATCTCCTCTCTGGATCTCTCATTGACACAGGTTATATTTTGTCTAAATAACCAAGAAAAATATCAGCTTAATGAAAAGCTAATTATCTCAATTATTTTAGCGGTGAGATACCTAATTTTTAAGAAGTGGAAGTCAAGAAACTTACCAACGGTATTAGAGATTAAAAACTTCCTCAAAAAACAATGTATTTTAGAGCAGCGAGATACTAATATCGATAAGGAGTCTGATATCAAACTTTTTTTCAAAAAATGGGCACCATTTATTAAATCACTTACAGTGTCAGAAATTGACCAGATAATACTCCCCTTTCAAAACTCGGAATTGGTACTTTTGGGAATATGGTAAAAAGAGATGGATCTTAATCCCCTCCCCCCTCCCCTTTTTTATGTGTTGCTGTGTTGCTATTGGGTTTTTCTTTCTTTCCCCCTTTTTTTTTTTTTGTTTTTGTTTTTTTGTTTTGTTTTGTTCTTGAGTCAAGTGGATGGAGTGGGGCCTCACCATAGCTGAGAAGGAACAAATTAGTAAATAGGTAGTTAATCACAAGACACTATCAAATATTATTATCTTAAGTTAGGGAATTGCAAGTAGGAATATGTTAAGAGGTTGGTTAGGCCTTCAGTAGTTAAATTGATAATTATCAATTTTTAAGATATTAATTAGACAGAACAGGGTCGGATCGCCTTGTAATTAATATATTTTTTTCTCTTTTTTTTTGCATCTCTTATAAGTTTATGATTGTGAAACTAACAATGATTATGTCTAAACCTTGTGCTATAATTTGGAAAAAGTGTTAATTGTAATATGTTAAAATTACTAATAAAAAAGATTTAAAAAAAAAAAAATTGCATGCTGTTTCAAAATCATGAAAGAAAAAATTTGGATTGAATGTCCCTTTAAGGAGCAGCGGAATAAGCAGCACCTGCTGCTTGGTAAATTTACCCCACAGTCTTAAATGGACACTAAACCCATTTTTTTTTCTTCCGTGATTCAGATAGAGCATGCAATTTTTAGCAACTTTATAATTTCCTCCTATTATCAAATTTGTTCGTTCTCTTGGTATCTTTATTTAAAAATCAGGAATGTAAAGCTTGGGAGCCGGACCATTTTTGGTTTAGAACCTGGGTTATGCTTGCTTATTGGTGGCTAAATGTAGACACTAATAAGCAAGTGCTATCCAGTATGCTAAATCTAAAAAGGGCCGACTCCTAAACTTTACATTCCTGCTTTGTAAATAACACTAGCAAGATAATGTAGGAGAATTGATAATAGGAGTAAATTAGAAAGTTGCTTAAAATTGCATGCTCTATCTTAGGGGTGTCCAAACTTTGCTCTCCAGAGGTTTTGGAACTACATTTCCCATGATGCTCAGCTAGATAAAATGCTGGCTGAGCATCATCGGAAATGTAGTTCCAAAACCTCTGGAGAGCAAAGTTTGGACACCCCTGCTCTATCTGAATCATTAAAGAAAAAAAAATTGGGGCGGCACTGCACAAGCAGTTCACCAGAACTACTTGTGCAATGTTAAATGCTGATAGCGTATGCGGTCGGCATTCAGTGATGTCTGTCGGACATGATATACTACAGCTCATCATGTCGGATAGACATTGATAAATCTAGCCCAATGTCCCCGCTTCCTATGATTTATAAGTGTGAGAAACTGAGAATCTCTCTGATGTACATTTTAATGGCTTTTTCAAGGAGTAATATGATTTTGTGTCCTCCTCCTTTTTATTCCTTCTCCTTTCATTTAATTTTTGGATTTCTTTGACTGTGTAATATCAGGAAAAAATGACCATATCTCATTATCCAATATAAGGAAAATGTGTACATATAATATATAGACTAACATCACCAAATATTTATATAATGTCAACATAAAAAAATATAAAAATGCAGTTCAAAGATCATATCAGAAGCAGAGTTCAGCAGCAGTATATCAATACAGCAATTTAGGGGTTAACAGGCAGAGTAGTCAGACAGGCAGGGTTCAACAACAATAAGGCAAATAGCAGCAACTATCTATCACACCGAGGAGCACACAAAGTAACACCTATGCTTGGGCAGTGATAGATCGTTTCTGTGCAACTTACATAGGTGCAGGATTCGTGCCAGAGGAATCTGGACCGGCATCAGACAGAGGAGCGTACGGCGATGACGTCAGCGCCACACACATCCAGAGCCAACACAGCCCCTGACAACAAGCAGGGAAGGAGACATCACGCTCCTAGCAATGACTAGAGTGGTGCGGCATGGCATAGCCCCCTTCTCAAGGGATCCTTCTGGGAACCAGAGTCGGCTTCAAAGGATGAGCAGCATGGAATCTACAGACTAAAGACGGAGCATGTACATCATGGGCAGGAACCCAGGAAAGATCCGTTACAGAGTAACCCTTCCAATTTACCAGATACTGCAGTTGTCCGTGCCTGTATCTGGAGTCTAGGATGTTAGCAACCTCATATTCAGCACAGGAGCAGAACAGAAAGCCTTTTTCAGACAAGAGAAGGCATTTATGGCTTCAGGAAGCCAATGTTTACAGTATTTGTTCCATTTTGTCAATTCAGTGAATGGAGCGACTGTTTGAGAAAGGTTCGTTATAAACTTGCGATAATAATTGGAAAACCCCAAGAACCTCTGTAATTATTAGAACTGCGGTGAGTTTAGCAGGATCCATGGCAAAACCCTCCTTCGAGATTATATAACCAAGCAATTGGATCTGAACTTGATCAAACCCACATTTCTCTAGCTTGACTACCAAAGAAGTATCTCTGAGATGTTGAAGTACCTGTCTCATGTGTTTATGATGCTCCTCCAAAGTGGAAGAGAAAACAAGGATGTCATCCAAATAGACGATGACAGTGCAGTTGAGGAAGAAATGGAAGACATAGTTGACAAATGCCTGGTAGACTGGAAGGGCATTACACAGCCCAAAGGGTAATACAGGGTATTCGTAATGCCCTGATCTTGTGTTGAAGGCGGTCTTCCATTCGTGGCCTGGGAAAATACAAATCTGATTGTATGCCCCACATAAGTCCAGCTTGGTGAAGAAGCGAGCATCCTGGAGTGAGTCATACAGTTTGGTGATCAAAGGAATGGGATAGCGATTCTTGATAGTTATGTTGTTCAAGGCCCTGAAATCGATGCAGGGTCTGAGACCACCATCCTTCTTACTGACGAAAAATAAGCCTGCCCCAGCGGGAGAGGAGGAAGGACAAATGAAATCTTTAGCTAGGTTCTCTTGGATGTACTCCTCCATGGATTTGGTTTCAGCTTTGGAGAGTGGATAAGTCCTCCCTTTAGGAAGTGGGTCTCCGGGAAAGAGGTCGATCTTGCAGTCAAAAGGACGGTGGGGTGGCAGATCGTCGGCTGCTTTTTTCTCACACACATCTGAGAAGTCCACATATACTGAGGGAAGGTGTGGAGGAGGCTGTATACTGGCTATAGGGATGCAGAGCAGAGGAGTGACTTTAGCAAGGCATGAGTAGAAACAGGAGGTACCCCAGGAGGCCAGTTGTCCTTTAGGCCAGTCGAACTGTGGATTGTGTATCTGAAGCCAAGGAAGACCAAGGATGACAGGCTGTGCTGGGGAATGAATAACCTCGAACTGCAGCTGCACGGTGTGAAGGACTCCCACAGTCAGGGTCAGGGGTGCTGACTCAAAATGGATCAACCCTGAACTAATGAGGGTGCCACCCAGAGTAGTTATTTTGAGACAATAGGGCCTATTTAATCAAGCTGTCAACCGCAAATATGCTGGAATTCCGCAGCGTAATTGTGGCAAGCTTGATTCCCCTTATTTATCAAACCCTACAGACCAGCAAAAGTAGAATATTGTGACGTAACATACAATCTGCCGGTCAAGGTCTGACACAGATGCTTACGTCATTACAGATGTTCCGAATGCAAATTTGGTACTATCTGACTACTTTTGCAAGTTAACAAATTTCTACCAGTTACGCTTGGCACTATTCCGTCCCTGAGTACCTGGTTTTCAATCCGCCACCCTTGAGGCGGCGGATGTCATAGGAATCACTGGGAGTCTGAAAGCAGCGAAAGCTCATGTTCACTGCTGCCCGATATCCCATTGATTGCTATGGGAGAATAAAGTTACTTTTACACCTAACACCCTAACATAAGCCCTGAGTCTAAACACCCCTAATCTGCTGCCCCGACACCGCCGCCACCTACATTAGACTTATTAACCCCCTAATCTGCCCCCCCTACAACGCCGCCACCTACATTATGTTATTAACCCCTAATCTGCCCCCCCTACACCGCCGCTACCTACATTATGTTATTAACCCTTAATCTGCTCCCCCTACACCACCGCCACCTACATTATGTTATTAACCCCTAATCTACCCCCCAACACCGCCGCCACCTACATTATGTTATTAACCCTTATTCTGCCCCCCTACACTGCCACCACCTACATTATGTTTTTAACCCCTAATCTGCCCCCCTACACCGCCGCCACCTACATTATGTTATTAACCCCTAATCTGCCCCCCCTACACCGCCGCCACCTACATAACACTTATTAACCCCTAATCTGCCCCACCTACACCGCCGCCACCTACATAACACTTATTAACCCCTAATCTGCCATCCCCAACATCTCTGCCACTATATTAAATTTATTAACCCATAAACCTAAGTTTATAAGTCTAACCCTAACACCCCCTAACTTAAATCTAATTTAAATACATATAAATAAAATTACTATCATTAACTATATTATTCCTATTTAAAACTAAATACTTACTTATAAAATAAACCCTAACGCCTAGATTTAGAGTTTTGTCGGTAACGACCCGCGTAGCTAACGCTGGCTTTTTTCTGGCCGCACCTTTTAAATACCTCTGGTATTGAGAGTTCACAGAATGGCTGCGTTAGGCTGCAAAAAGGGAGCGTATAACATAATTTACCGCCACTGCAACTCTCAATACCAGAGTTGCTTACAGACGCGGCCAGCTTCAAAAACGTGCTCGTGCACGATTCCCCCATAGAAAACAATGGGGCTGTTTGAGCTGAAAAAAAAACACCTGCAAAAAAGCCGCGTTCAGCTCCTAACGCAGCCCCATTGTTTCCTATGAGGAAACACTTCCTACGTCTGCATCTAACACTCTAACATGTACCCCGATTCTAAACACCCCTAACCTTACACTTATTAACCCCTAATCTGCCTCCCCCGCTATCGCTGACCCCTGCATATTTTTTTAACCCTTAATCTGCCGCTCCGTAAACCGCCGCTACTTACATTATCCCTATGTACCCCTAATCTGCTGCCCCTAACGTCCGTCGAATTCCGATTGGCTGATAGGATTCTATCAGCCAATCGGAATTAAGGTAGAAAAATTCTGATTGGCTGATGGAATCAGCCAATCAGATTGAGCTTGCATTCTATTGGCTGATCGGAACAGCCAATAGAATGTGAGCTCAATCTGATTGGCTGATCGGATCAGCCAATCGGATTGAACTTCAATCTTATTGGCTGATTCCATCAGCCAATCAGAATTTTCCTACCATAATTCTGATTGGCTGATAGAATACTATCAGCCAATCGGAATTCGACGGGCGCCATCTTGGATGACGTCATTTAAAGGAACCGTCATTCGGCGAGTAGGTGTCGGGAGAAGAGGATGTTCCGCGTCGGCTGGAAGATGATGGCTTCCGGAAGAAAGAAGATTGAAGATGCCGTTGATAGAAGACTTCATCCGGATCATGTACCTCTTCAGCTCCCGCTTGGATGAAGACTTCAGCCGGATTATGGACATCTTCAGCCCCCCGCTTGGGCTTGGATCAAGACATCGGAGGAGCTCTTCTGGATCGATCGGTGAACCTGGTATGGTGAAGATAAGGTAGGAAGATCTTCAGGGGCTTAGTGTTAGGTTTATTTAAGGGGGGTTTGGGTTAGATTAGGGGTATGTGGGTGGTGGGTTGTAATGTTGGGGGGGGGTATTGTATGTGTTTTTTTTACAGGCAAAAGAGCTGAATTCTTTGGGGCATGCCCCGCAAAGGGCCCTGTTCAGGGCTGGTAAGGTAAAAGAGCTTTGAACTTTTGTAATTTAGAATAGGGTAGGGCATTTTTTTATTTTGGGGGCTTTGTTATTTTATTAGGGGGCTTAGAGTACGTGTAATTAGTTTAAAATTGTTGTAATATTTTTCTGATGTTTGTAAATATTTTTTTATTTTTTGTAACTTAGTTCTTTTTTATTTTTTGTACTTTAGTTAGTTTATTTCATTGTATTTATTTGTAGATATTTTATTTAATTAATTTATTGATAGTGTAGTGTTAGGTTTAATTGTAACTTAGGTTAGGATTTATTTTACAGGTAATTTTGTAATTATTTTAACTATTTTAGCTATTAAATAGTTCTTAACTATTTAATAGCTATTGTACCTGGTTAAAATAAATACAAAGTTACCTGTAAAATAAATATAAATCCTAAAATAGCTATAATATAATTATAATTTATATTGTAGCTATATTAGGATTTATTTTACAGGTAAGTATTTAGCTTTAAATAGGAATAATTTATTTAATAAGAGTTAATTTATTTCGTTAGATTTAAATTATATTTAACTTAGGGGGGTGTTAGTGTTAGGGTTAGACTTAGCTTTAGGGGTTAATACATTTATTAGAATAGCGGTGAGCTCCAGTTGGCAGATTAGGGGTTAATGTTTGAAGTTTGGTGTCGGCGATGTTAGCGAGGGCAGATTAGGGGTTAATACTATTTATTATAGGGTTATTGAGGCGGGAGTGAGGCGGATTAGGGGTTAATAACTTTATTATAGTAGCGGTGCGGTCCGCTCGGCAGATTAGGGGTTAATAAGTGTAGGCAGGTGGAGGCGACGTTGTGGGGGGCAGATTAGGGGCTAATAAATATAATATAGGGGTCGGCGGTGTTAGGGGCAGCAGATTAGGGGTACATAAGGATAACGTAGGTGGCGGTCGCTAGATTAGGGGTTAATTATTGTAGGTAGCTGGCGGCGACGTTGTGGGGGGCAGGTTAGGGGTTAATAAATATAATATAGAGGTTGGCAGTGTTAGGGGCAGCAGATTAGGAGTACATAAGGATAACGTAGGTGGCGGTCGGCAGATTAGGGGTTAAAAAATGTAATCGAGTGGCGGCGATGTGGGGGGACCTCGGTTTAGGGGTACATAGGTAGTTTATGGGTGTTAGTGTACTTTAGAGCACAGTAGTTAAGAGATTTATAAACCGGCGTTAGCCCAGAAAGCTCTTAACTACTGACTTTTTTCTGCGGCTGGAGTTTTGTCGTTAGATTTCTAACACTCACTTCAGCCAAGACTCTAAATACCGGAGTTAGAAAGATCCCATTGAAAAGATAGGATACGCAATTGACGTAAGGGGATCTGCGGTATGGAAAAGTCGCGGCTGGAAAGTGAGCGTTAGACCCTTTCCTGACTGACTCCAAATACCGGCGGTAGCCTAAAACCAGCATTAGGAGCCATCTTAGGGTATATTTTTATTTTACAGGCAAGTTTGTATTTATTTTAACTAGGTAGAATAGTTATTAAATAGTTATTAACTATTTAATAACTACCTACCTAAAATAAATACAAAAGTACCTGTAAAATAAAACCTACCCTAAGTTACAATTACACCTAACACTACACTATAATTAAATAAATTAACTAAATTAAATACAATTAACTAAATTAAATACAATAACCTAAATTAAATTAAATGATCTAAAGTACAAAAAATCCCACTAAATTACAGAAAATAATAAACAAATTACAGAAATTTAAACTAATTACACCTAATCTAATAGCCCTATCAAAATAAAAAAGACCCCATAAAATAAAAAAAAACCCTAGCCTAAACTAAACTACCAATAGCCCTTAAAAGGGGCTTTTGCTGCCTTTTGCGGGGCATTGCCCCAAAGTAATCTGCTCTTTTACCTGTAAAAAAAATACAAACAATCCCCCAACAGTAAATCCCACCACCCACACAACCAACCCCCCCCAAAAAATACTAACTAAAAAAACCTAAGCTCCCCATTGCCCTGAAAAGGACATTTGGATGGGCATTGCCCTTAAAAGGGCAGTTAACTCTTTTGCAGCCCAAGGCCCTAACCTAAAAATAAAACCCACCCAATACACCCTTAAAAAAAACCTAACACTAACCCCTGAAGATTGACTTACCGGGAGAAGAATTCTATCAGCCAATCGGAATTAAGGTAGAAAAAATCCTATTGGCTGATGCAATCAGACGATAGGATTGAAGTTTAATCCTATTGGCTGATTGGAACAGCCAATAGGATTGAGCTCGCATTCTATTGGCTGTTCCAATCAGCCAATAGGATTGAAGTTCAATCATATTGGCTGATTACATCAGCCAATAGGATTCTTTCTACCTTAATTCCGATTGGCTGATATAATTCTATCAGCCAATCAGAATCTAAGGGACGCCATCTTGGATGACGTCACTTAAAGGAACCTTCATTCGTCGGGTAGTCGTCGGCCGAAGAGGATGCTCCGCACCGGATGGATGAAGATAGAAGATCCCGTCTGGATGAAGACTTCTGCCGTCTGGAGGACCACTTCTGCCCGGCTTGGATGAAGACTTCTGCCCATCTGGAGGACCACTTCTTGCCTGCTTGGATGAAGACTTCTCCCGATAAGTCGATCTTCAGGGGGTTAGTGTTTAAGGGTGTATTGGGTGGGTTTTATTTTTAGGTTAGGGCTTTGGGCTGCAAAAGAGCTAACTTCACTTTTAAGGGCAATGCCCATCCAAATTCCCTTTTCAGGCCAATGGGGAGCTTAGTTTTTTTTAGTTAGTATTTTATTGGGGGGTTGGTTGTGTGGGTGGTGGGTTTTACTGTTTTTGGGGGGTTGTTTGTATTTTTGTTTACAGGTAAAAGAGCTGATTACTTTGGGGCAATGCCCCGCAAAATTCCCTTTTAAGGGCTATTGGTAGTTTAGTTTAGGCTAGGGTTTTTTTTTTATTTTGTGGGGCTTTTTTATTTTGATAGGGCTATTAGATTAGGTGTAATTAGTTTAAATTTCTGTAATTTGTTTATTATTTTCTGTAATTTGGTGGGGGTTTTTTGTACTTTAGATAATTTAATTTAATACAGGTTATTGTATTTAATTTAGTTAATCGTATGTAATTTAGTTAATTGTATTTAATTGTAGTGTAGTGTTAGGTGTTATTGTAACTTAGGTTAGGTTTTATTTTACAGGTACTTTTGTATTTATTTTAGCTAGGTAGTTATTAAATAGTTTATAACTATTTAATAACTAGTCTACCTAGATAAAATAAATACAAACTTGCATGTAAAATTAAAAAAAAAACCCTAAGCTAGCTACAATGTAACTATTAGTTATATTGTAGCTATCTTAGGGTTTATTTTATAGGTAAGTATTTAGTTTTAAATAGGAGTAATGTAGTTAATGATAGTAATTTTATTTATATTTATCTAAATTAGATTTAAGTTAGGGGGTGTTAGGGTTAGACTTAGGTTTACAGGTTAATACATTTAATATAGTGGCAGCGACGTTGGAGACGGCAGATTAGGGGTTAATAAGTATAATGTAGGTGGTGGCGGTGTAGGGGGGCATATTTTGGGTTAATAACATAATATAGGTGGCGGCGGTGTAGGGGGCGGCAGATTAGGGGTTAATAAGTATAATGTAGGTTGCGGCGGTGTGGGGGGGGCAGATTAGGGGTTAATAACATAATATAGGTGGCATCGATGTAGGGGGCAGCAGATTAGGGGTTAATAAGTATAATGTAGGTGGTGGTGGGCTCCGGGAGTGGCGGTTTAGGGGTTAATAACTTTAGTTATGGCGGGGTCCGGGAGCGGCGGTATAGGGGTATAACAGTATAGTATAGTGTGGGTGTTTATTGACAGTATACCAATAAAGCTGGTAAAAAGCCGAAGAGCAGCAAGATCGATGACTGATAGTTAACAACAGTCCACTGCTCATCACCCCGTACTTGGTGCGCGGCTTTTTGACAGCTTTTTTGGTAACTATGGAGAAGGTATTCAGGTCCGCGGCAGCGATGTTAGGCGATCTTAGGCAAGTGTATTGGTGCCGGCGAATGCAAGTAAGTTGACGGGTTGATAAATATGGGCCAATGTCATTTCTGCAGAAGAGGCAAGCCAGCTTGAATAAAAAAAAAACGGTGATCCAGAAAGTTTCCTGCTGCCCCTGAATCAATGAAGGCTTGAGTGTGGACAGTATTCTGAAGGAAGGTGAGGGTAACAGGTACCAGAATCTGAGAGGGGATTTAGTAGAGATCATGTTTAGAGGTACCCTAGTGTTATCCCCTAAGCATTGGCTTTTCCCGGACAAATGTTACAGTCTTTTAGTTGGTGGGAGATAGAACTGCAATAAAAGCATATTCTCAATCTCCTTCTTCTCTGTCTTTCAGACTCTGAGGGATTGAAAGAGGAAAGATCCAAGGGTTCCTCTACTTTGGTGGCTGGAGAAGTTGAAGGGGTAGAGGATACTGCAGAAACTGGACAGATTGAAGAACGGGAGGGAAGGACTCTCCAAGTTCTGTCTCTCTCGGCTTGCCTCTCCTGGAAGTGAGAGTCTAGACCGATACAAAGTGATATGAAGTCATCCAAAGAAGAGGGAATATCACAATAAGTTAGTTCATCTTTGATGCGTTCATGCAGACCCCTCCTAAAGGCTGCCTTGAGGGCACTGCCATCCCAAATGGTCTCTAGTGCCAAGGTGTGAAACTCGATGGCAAATTGTGCCACAGTTCTATTGCCCTGGCAGAGATATAGGAGAGAAAATTCTGCAGCAGAAGTACGGCCAGAAGTCCCTAAGACAGAAGTAAATGCAGAAATGAATGCATCAGCATCGTTCAGGGGTGGAGCATTCTGTTCCAAAAGGGGAGAGACCCAGGCTAGGGCCTTGTCTTTCAGTAAGGAAATGATAAAGGTGACCCTTGACTGGTGAGACTGAAAGGTGTGAGGATCATTGCAGAAGTGCAGCTTGTAAAACTTTTTTAAATGACCAAATAGCAATAGAAAAGCACTTTACAGTCTGCCCATACCAGCTACCTAATAGGTCCATTTAGATGGGTTAGCAGTGGTGCGGATGGAAAAGGATTGCAATAGTTAACTCTGAAAGTAGTGAATATGTGATCTCCTGTAAAAACATAATTTTAATATACTGTTAGTGACAATAACGCCAGTTTTAGTGTAAATACAATCAAATATGAAATATATCACACCATTGAGTCCTGAAGTTAGTTTTCCTTCAGGTCCTCATAGATACACATTAAATCAGATTTACATGTGTATTTCCATTCACATTTACATATGTATATGTTCCTATACATATGTAAATGTTTATCTTGTTGAATGTATACTAGAAATGTGCGATTTGTTTTGGATCGATTCGGAAATTCATCCAAATTCGTTAAATTCAGAGATTCAGATCAATTCGAATTTCCGAATTGAAATAGTGCCGAATTAGTTCGGATTTATTCGGTAGATTTGGATGGCCATGGATTACACTAGTATTGTACAGTATATTAGGTATATCACTCTGCTATGGGTTACACCTAATATACAGTACATAATACTAGTCTAATACACAGCATATCCCAAGTAACACATACCAAAATACCAAATTTCCGAATCGAACCAAACCGAATCCAGCCTAAGTATTCGAATCCAAAACGAATCTAAAACGAATCCGAAACGAATTGATTCAAATTTTTCCAAATTCGAATCGATCCGAACCGAAATTCGAAAACATACAAATCGATCCGAACCGAACTGAATTTTTTCGCCATGCACATGTCTAATGTATACAGCCTCCAATAGAGATACATGGAGCTTTAATATTCAGAATGTTAACAAACCTATAGAATATTTCCAGTTGCTATTTCAGGGTTTTTAACATGGGTACAATGTAAAAGATGTGAAAAGTCTAACAGTTGAAAAGCCCTTCTAATGACTTATCAAGTACCTAGAGGTACCAAATTTGATAATCCAAATGCGGCTGAAAAACCTGTTTGTGAAAACAATGCAGCTCTGATAGATTGTGATCGAAGCCTATATAGGGATGATACAATAGCAAAAAAGGAAAAATGAATATATTTAAAGGCTTGAGAGAGACCAGCTTTTTGGGGATATACTTGTCCAAAAAAAGGGGAGCCAGTGACGTTTCTGCTCAGATATCCTAAGTAGTGATGTCGCGAACAGTTCTGCTGCGAATAGTTCGCAGCGAACATAGCATGTTCGCGTTCGCAGCGGACGGCGAACATATGCGATGTTCGATTCGCCCCCTATTCGTCATCATTGAGTAAACTTTGACCCCCTGAAGGCTAGCTCACAGTCACAAGACACATTCCAGCCAATCAGCAGCAGACACTCCCTCCCAGACCCTCCCACCTCCTGGACAGCATCCATTTTAGATTAATTCGGAGCCTGCATTCTTAGTGAGAGGAGGGACAGTGTAGCTGCTGCTGATTTAATAGGGAAATCAATAGCTAGGCTAGTGTATTCAGTGTCCACTACAGTCCTGAAGGACTCATCTGATCTCTGCTGTAAGGACAGCACCTCAAAAAGCCCTTTTTAGGGCTAGAACATCAGTCTGCTTTTTTTTTCCCTGTGTAATCTATTTGCAGCCTGCCTGCCAGCTCAGGCTCACAGTGTATACTGTGCCCACTTGCCCACCACTCATATCTAGTGTAACAGTAGTGTACATTAAAAAAAAAAAAACTTTTTTTAATTTGAAATAATAGCAGTCATTTTCCTTCACACGTGTGCATTTGAGGTCCTGCCAGGGCACAGTGTGACACCAGTGCAAGTCATATCTGCTAAAAAAAAAGTAGTGTACATTTAAAATTAGAAAAAAACCCTTTTTTTAATTTGAAATAATAGCAGTCATTTTCCTTCACACGTGTGCGTTTGAGGTCCTGCCAGGGCACAGTGTGACACCAGTGCAAGTCATATCTGCTAAAAAAAAAGTAGTGTACATTTAAAATTAAAAAAAAACCCTTTTTTTAATTTGAAATAATAGCAGTAATTTTCCTTCACACGTGTGCGTTTGAGGTCCTGCCAGGGCACAGTGGGACACCAGTGCAAGTCATATCTGCTAAAACAGTAGTGTACATTTAAAAAAAAAAAAAAAAAAACTTTTTTTAATTTGAAATAATAGCAGTCAGTTTCCTTCACACGTGTGCATTTGAGGTCCTGCCTGGGCACAGTGTGACATCAGTGCAAGTCATATCTGCTAAAACAGTAGTGTACATTTTAAAAAAAAAACCTTACACTACCTGAACGATACAACATCATACCTGATGTTTTAAAGCACGTTATTCCAAACAATTTAGGAATGTTAGGTGATTTATGCCCTTTATGGATTAAAACCAGACTCTGCATCAATTATGTAATTTTCCATTGGAGTTTTGCCATGGATCCCCCTCCGGCATACCACAGTCCAGGTGTTAGTCCCCTTGAAACAACTTTTCCATCACTTTTGTGGCCAGAAAGAGTCCCTGTGGGTTTTAAAATTCACCTGCCTATTGAAGTCTATGGTGGTTTGCCCGGTTCGCCGGTTCGCAAACTTTTGCGGAAGTTTGCGTTCGCCGTTCGCGAACACAAAATTTTAGGTTCACGACATCACTAATCCTAAGTCACTTTTTATGCTTCTTTAATAAAGAACTATTGTTTTATAATGCTGTGGTGTATAATTGTTTGTGGAAGTCTGACAATCAGTATTGCCACAATTTACCCCACTTTTTTTTATTATACTTTTAAGTAAACTTGTTTTAAATTAAAATTTAAACCAACACAGCAGGATCAGTTATATATGTCCTGTTAATTCTTATTGGGTGATAAGGACAGGTCCCACATGTCTATTGGTAGAGGGATACACCTCTACAAGCTTTATGCAAAAAGGTTGATTATATTAGGACAAGAGCAGTATTTTGCAGTACGTTTTAAAATGCTTTCCTTTAGATGGCACAAGTAAAAATGACAATTAAGTAATTTTAGAGCCTGTCCCCAAGCCATTGAGAAAACACAGAAAAAGCTTATTTCTGGCACTGAGAAAAAAAAAAACATAAAACAAAAATAATTATTTTAACACACTTTTCAGCAAAAGGAAAAAAAATAACTAACAAAAATATTTAATATATATTTAAGTTGTTTTCTTCCTTTTTTTAATACACATAATTAAACTTTTTATAGTACAATATCTCTTTAAGGGATAAATTACAAGTGGAGCACTAATTTATCGTGCGCCTGTAAATAGGCTCATTCGCCCGTTTACGGACGCACAATAAATTACCATCCATTACAAGTGGCTGGAAATTGCTACTGCTCCACTAGGAGTCTTGCCCTAAATGTACATTATATTAAACATTTTATAGTCATATATTTTATATCATAACTTACTTGTAAATTAATAGATTTGCGCAGCCTGTAAAAAAAAATTTCAGGTTAATCTTTCGTAACGAATATTCAGAAAAATAACTTTTCCAAATATTTGTTTGCTGCACTTTTCTGCAGTTGTTTAATTCAAAACTAAACAAATGCAGAATATTCAGGAAACATTTACATTCATTTTAATTAAAACTAATGTTAATGTTCCTTTTTTACAGCTGAACTTATTTTATACTTACCTATAGCGAGCTGTAGAGCTACGCTAATACGCTTCTTCACAGAGCTCTGTGGTGCTAATAGGAGGTTTAGAGTGGCAGATCCCAGAGCCTGTGCTAAAGTACCTTACTTTTAGTGCAAGCTCCAGTATCTGCCACGCTAACCCTACTATTAGCGCAGTTCAGTGCTCTGTAAAGAATTGTCAGTATTAGCGCAGCTCTCCAGCACACTACAGGTAAGTGTTTAGGTCCAGATTATTTAGCACTTTTGCTTGAGTATAAACTTAGCCCGTCAGGTAATGCGCAAATTACAAGTTAACTTATTCCCCCTTATAGACTTCAATAGAGAGAATAGAAAAAAATACTAATACTCATCGCTTGCATGCTCACCTGACAGGAGTTAGTAATATTTTGCATTCCAATGTTCTTCACAATTATTTCAATTTTAAATATTTTTACATTCCTATAGATATATAGATATCTATTTTACATTAACATTATCACACATATATAGAAATATATATTTAATAATAAAAAAAATAATTTTCTATGTGAAGAACAAAGGAATGTAAAAACACTCTTTGGGTTTCACGCACATGAAGTATTAGTAATCTTAAAGTGCGTTTTTGAAATATTTAATATAAAATATTAATTATTAATAATTGCAAAAAATGATTCTACATACTGTAAATCACACACACACACACACATATATATATATATATATATATATATATATATATATTAAAGATTATCTAGACTTTTTTACAGTATGGATAATCATTTTTAATAATAATCTATAATTATTAATATATAATTATATATCAATATGAGGGTAAAAGCATTCCCAGTCAAAATGCCAACCATGATAAGAGTAACTAAGGAGGTAATGGCTCCCAAATAGACTCAGATATGAAACATTCTAATAATTACCAATATAGGAGGGATGGAAATATGTCTCCCGCTTCTAAAAAAAACCCAATATAAATTCCCCCTCTGCAATTTACTATTTTTTATACAGGGGCAGCGGGAGACCACAAGAGTATATAGGAGTAAAGGAACAGGAAAACAAAGAGCCCAAATAAAAAAGATAGACTAGTAGGATGTAGAGGGTGTAGCAGAGAAAGAAGACACAATGAAAATCAAATGAACTCCAAATTCTTCAACCTCTCCAGCAAAAAAAAAAATCACTGTAAGTAAATATTTTCTATGCCTATTACTAACTAACTACCCCAAATACGCTTTTTATCAATAGCATTTCATTAACATATCTCTACCGTATATCAGAAATCTTGTCTGCAAATGTAATTGTTTTCCAAACCCACTCCGTGGGTATCCTTTGCTCTGTACCAATCCGTTTACAATACCTAGGTTTCAAAATGGCGCTTTAAACACAAAGTTATTGGTTTAAGTATTTTGAACACGCAGTGCTGAAAATAGTGGGCAGGATAATGTGACATCATCGGCGAATAAAAGATATAACTTTTAGAATGTTATGAAACTTCGTTTTGGAGAAAATATAGGTCAGTAGGTTTTAATTAATGTTTATTAACTTTAATATGTTAGTTGTTTAGCTTAAAAATTATAACAGAAAGTAATCCTTTAATAAGAATGTAGCCTATAAAGGAAGGGGTTTCGTTTTGCTTAAATGAATACATTTTGCCTTCTTGTTTCTTTTTTATAATCAACAAAAAAGTAATGAATAAAGAGAAACATTTATTAAAGGGGCAGTAACATTTTATTTTGGGCAGTTTTTTCTGTAAATATTTTTATTTTTCAATTTAAAATTGTGTGTACTGGGTTGAAGCCTTAAGTTGGCTTTAACCCAGTTTATCAGATTCCAGTCGGTCAATATAACGTCTGTGGCTTACATCAATCATCAGGGAGGAATTCGGAGTTCCTTGGCGATGAAGGAGGTAGCCAGGATTATTCAGTGGGTGGAGGCTCACAATTGTCGTCTGTCTGCAATCCACATTCCAGGGGTGGACAATTGGGAAGCGGATTTTCTGAGCAGACATTGGTTTCATCCGGGAGAGTGGGAGCTTCATCCGGAGGTGTTTTCCAGTTTGATTCTCAGGTGGGGTCAACCATAGTTGGATCTTATGGCATCTTGTCATAATGCCAAGCTTCCAAAGTACGGTTCAAGGTCAAGGGATCCTCAAGCGGTTCTAATAGATGCTTTAGCAGTTCCTTGGAAGTTCAGTCTGGCATACGTGTTTCCTCCGTTTGCCCTTCTTCCTCGAGTTATTGCTCAGATCCTACAGGAGAGAGCATCAGTAATTCTCATTGCACCAGCGTGGCCTTGCAGGATCTGGTATGCAGATCTGGTGGAGATGTCATCCTTTCAACCTTGGAGTCTTCCATTGAGGAAGGACCTTCTACTTCAGGGTCCCTTTCTTCCTCTAAATCTCGTTTCTCTGAAGCTGACTGCTTGGAGATTTTACGCTTGATTCTATCTAAGCGTGGTTTTCTGAGTCAGTTATTGAGACTATGATTCAGGCGCGTAAGCTTGTGACTAGAAAGATTTATTACAAGATATGGCATAAATATCTGTATTGGTGTGAATCTAAGGGCTACTCTTGGAGTAGAGTTAGGATTCCTAGAATTTTGTCTTTTCTCCAGGAGGGTCTGGAGAAAGATTTGTCTGCTAGTACCCTGAATTGTCAAATTTCTGCTTTATCTATTTTGTTACATAAACGTCTGGTGGATGTGCCAGATTTTCAGTCTTTTTGTCAGGCCTTGGTGAGAATTCGGCTTATGTTTAAGTTTGCAACTCCTCCTTGGAGTCTTAATTTAGTTCTGAGAGTTCTTCAACAGGCTCCATTTGAGCCTATGCATTCTTTGGATATTAAGTTGTTAACCTGGTTGCTATCTCTTCGGCTTGAAGAGTTTCTGAGCTTTCTGCGCTGCAATGTGAGTCTTTTCTTATTTTTCATTCTGATAAGGTAGTACTTCGTACTGCTCTTGGTTTTCTTCCCAAGGTTGTTTCTGATTAGAATATTAATCAAGAAATTTTTGTTCCTTCTTTGTGTCCTAATCCTTCTTCTCATAAGGAACATTTGTTGCACAACTTGGATGTAGTTCGTGCTTTGAAATATTATTTACAGGCGGCTAAGGATTTTCGCCAGTCTCCTTCTTTATTTGTTATCTTTTCTGGGAGGCATAAGGGTCAGAAAGCTACGGCTACTTCGCTTTCTTGTGGGTTGAGGAATATTATTCACTTCGCATATGAGACTGCTGGTTAGCGGCCTCCTGAGAAAATCACGGCTCATTCCACGAGGGCTGTTTCTTCTACCTGGGCTTTCAAAAATGGTGCTTCTGTGGATCAGATTTGCAAGGCTGCCACTTGGTCATCTTTACACACTTTTTCTAAATTTTACAAATTTGATACTTTTGCTTCAGCTGAGGTGGTTTTTGGGAGAAAGGTTCTTCAAGCAGTGGTGCCTTCTGTTTAGGTTAACTGTCTTGCCCCTCCCTTATCATCCGTGTCCTCTAGCTTGGGTATTGATTCCCGATAGTAATTATGATGATCCGTGAACTCAACGTGTCATTAGAAAGAAAATTAAACTTATGTTTACCTGATAAATTTGTATATTTCTTGACATGGTGAGTCCACGGCCCCGCCATGTATTTTCAGAAAGTTTTTTCATAAACCTCAGGCACCTCTGCACCTTATATTACTTCCTTTCTCCTTTCCCTTTGGTCGAATGACTGGGGGTTGTGGGTAAGGGGAGTGGTATTTAACAGCTTTGGCTGTGGTGCTCTTTGCCTCCTCCTGCAGACCAGGAGAGATATTCCCAATAGTAATTATGATGATCCGTGGACTCACCGTGTCAAGAAAGAAACAAATTTATCAAGTAAGCATAATTTTTTTTATTTTTTTATTTCACAGGTAAGTTTGTATTTATTTTAAGATAGTTATATTGTAAATGTAATTTAAAGTAAGGGGGATGTTAGGTTTAGGGGTTAATAGTTTAATTTAGTGATTTGCAATGTGGGAGTGGTGGTTTATAGGTTAATAGGTTAGTCTATTAGTAGCAATGTGGGGGGCCGGGGTTCAGGGGTTAATAGGTGGGGGCCGGCGGTTTAGGGGTTAATAACTTTAATTAATGTCAGCAATGTCTGGGGCAGTAGATTAGGTGCTAATAACTTTATTTAGTGTCAGTGATGTTGGGTTCGGCGGATTAGGGGTATTTAGACTAGGATGTTATAGATATCAATGGGGTTGTATTACAGCGATCTCCATTCTGCTATCGCAGGTGTTTTTTTCTGACACTTTATCCCCATTGATGTCTATGGGGGAAAGCGTGCACAAGCACATAAAGTCAGGCCTTGGGTTTTGTGCAGTATGGAGCTTAACGCACAATACCACACAACAAAAGAAGGTTTTGGCTTAACTTGTAATGGCAGCACTATGGAAAGTGCGATAATGCTAATTTTTTTGCCTTATTTACGCACCCGATTTAGCGCACTACTTGTAATCTTGGTGAATGTTTATTCCAGTACTATAAAGGTGCTGGTACTCAATTTATGTGGTTACATTCTTTCAATAACCTTTTTTTATTGTTCCTTCAATAAAATCCAGACATCGTTGTTTCTAATTTCCAGTCTATGGATTATCACATAAACACAACCCTAACTGAGCAAGTTTTTAAAATGTATCTATGTCTAGCTAATGCATTTTCTCTGATTAATTAAAAAAAAATGAACATTTTTCTGTTTGTAGACAATGTATTGTTCAGTGTAGCATGTGGCAGTGTCAAACTTATGCAGAATGGGAGTCAATTGCTAATGATGAACCAGCAAACAGGGAATTGCTGCCTGCGGAGAACCACAGATGTTCAGATCCCAGCAGAGCACACTTAAGAAGACTTACAGACCTTGAAATGTTGCCAGGAAAATCCAGGGGTAACTGTTTCAAGTAATAAAGAGTAGTGCAAATTTAATTTTGGAAGATTTCTGTATACACAATTTGCAGTGCAGGACTATATTTCAAACCATTGACCTTTATAGAGATCTCCATGGTGACTAATTAAGAAAGAACGAAAAGTGTTTACCGTTTGCAAAAAAACAGGATTGTGTTGCTAAATAGCATTGGGAATCAGCTCAGCCAGTAAAGCTGAGATTATACAATTAGTACATTGGGTTCTACGAAAAGTTTTTTGAGATTATTGTTGGCATCTTGCTGCTGGGGATTTCATATAAAGTGCCACAAAGTCAGCAGTATGGAATTCATTGTTGGAGTCTTGGGCTTCTTATATTCTTGATTTAAGTATTATTTGCCGAGAAAGATAAGAAAGTTCAGCCAGTTAGACTACAACAGGGTATAATATGTTACAGGAGAAGTGAATTCAAATGAGCAATAGTAAAGCACAATCCAAGGGACATTAATCAGAAAGAAAAGATATATAACAAAGGCTTTGCTTGAGGGGATAGTGAAACTTACAAATAAGTGAATGCAATTTTTAGGAACATCATTCCCATTTGGGAGTATTTATTTATATCATGCATTACTGCCTTATATTTACATAACGACTCACACAATAGTTTTCTACACGCTACTCTTTAATACCCTGTTAAAGAGGTTTGAGCAAAATTGAGCCTGTATTTTATGCTCGCTTATTCAGTTTTTATGCTGCCTTAATTCATTATAATATACTTCCCCTCTTGCTCTTTATTCTTGCTTGCCTTGCAGACTATATGCATATGTATCAAGGTCTGTCGGAACTGATCCCACAGTGCGAATCAGGTCCGACAGACCTCGCTGAATATGGTGAGCAATACGCTCGCCGTATTCAGCATTGCACCAGCAGCTCACTGTGACAATCTGTTAATTCTTATAATAATTTTTACATGTCACTAGTTCACTGAGTGTATGCTGCCATAAACTCCCAATTATCATTTCTTGGATGTCAGGATTAAATATGGTAGCAATTAATCTAAATGGATTTGAAATGGTGGCAGTAACACAAGCTGTATAGCTAACAAACTAATGTTATCTCTAATATTAACAAACAATGTATATCAAAGATTGATAAGAACTCCTAACTAACTTTCAAGATAGATTAGATGATATATGTTAGAGATTGATGTTACAAGAGATTTGGTTTAGCAAGTTTGTATCAAGCAGGGTAAATATTGATTCTTACAGAGTTGGAGCAATATTAATATGAATATTCTAAGATAGCGTTTACATCCAAAATGATATGCAGAGTCAGATGTTAAAGATAATAAAGTCATACCTTAGAATGATAGATATTCTTACTGTGCCTTAGGAGATAATGAGGATCGGGTAGAACTGAGTGTTTGCAAACACGGAAGCTTCGGTGTTTAGGTGCGCAGGTTGCAGCTGATCTGATCAGAGTGAGAGGTGCGTAGCTCATCCAGCTGATCAGTGTAGAGCGGGTGACGTCACCGTGTTCCGTCTGTGTACACGGAGTTAGTTGCTGCGCTGTTGCAGGTCCAAAGGTAAATATGTGTTTAGTCACAAATCAAAAGTTGACAACTTCAATTCCAACACTAGTCAATGATGAACTAGAAAGGAGGTACAAGGATTGAGGAATTAGTACTTATAATATAAATGAGACCATAAGGCTTAAAGTGGAAAACCAGAATAAAGGGAGCAACAGTACTTCCCTCAATGATCCAATAATCAAGCATTGGACACTGGAAGTAATGAACTTAAATAGGGCGCAGTGTGGGGAGGAGATTTTGACTTAAAGGCAAAGTTTGGAAGTCAAATCCTGACAGATCCCCCCTGTCAAGAGCCCCCTCCAGGTAACCTAGGTCCAGGTTTTAAAGGATAGGTGGCATGGAAATCAGTCAACAAATCTGGGGCATGTAAGTCTCGAACAGGTATCCACGAATTCTCATCCGCATCATAACCCTTCCAGTGAACGAGATATTCAAGGGTCCTGCGACGTCTCCGAGAATCCAGTATTTCATCAACCTCATATTCTAGAGGGTCTGTGATTGACATAGGAAAGTCACCAATGTGTGGACAATCCTTTCCCAAATAGGGTTTTAGAAGCGATACATGAGGGGTGAATATGCATAGTTGGGGGTAAACGTAAAGTCACTGCATTTTCGTTGATGATTTTCGATATCGGAAATGGTCCAATAAATTGATCCGCAAGTTTCTTACTAGGGACTGGCATTTTAATGTTTTTAGTGGATAACCAGACTAGATCATCAATTTTATATTTAGGAGCTGGTTTTCTCTTTTTGTCAAAATAAAGCTTCTGAGTGTTTTTAGCAATAAGTAAATGTTCCTGCAAACTTGAAGTGACTTCTCTCAATCTGTCAGTATATTGAGAGACTGATGGAGATTCAGAACACTTTAGAGATGAGGGATAAGTGCGAGGATGATATCCATAAGTAGCAAAAAAGGGAGAGTATTTAGTAGAACTGTTCACTGAATTATTATATGCAAATTCTGAATTTGATAACAATTCATACCAATCATCCTGGTGAGAAGAAATGAAACACCTGAGATATTGTTCAAGGATTTGGTTAACACGTTCTGTTAAACCATTAGATTGTGGGTGAATGGCTGTAGTGAATTTTAATGTAATCTGTAAAGTTTTACATAGAAATCTCCAGAATTTCGAAGTAAACTGTGTTCCTCTATCCGACACTATAGATGTAGGTAATCCATGTAACTTTATGACATGATTTTTGAAAGCAATAGCTGTTGTATAAGCTGTGGGAGTTCTTTTCAATGGGATAAAATGTGCCAATCTAGTGAAATGATCGACTACTACCATTATGGTATTATGTCCATGTGACATTGGTAGGTCAACAATAAAATCCAGAGAAATTATATCCCAAGGTTTTTGGGGTATGGGTAGTGGAGATAAAAACCCATAGGGTTTATGATGTTCTTTCTTTTTGGTTGCGCAGATCTGACAATTAGAAATGTAGTCATGTACAACCCATTTCAAATGGGGCCACCAATGCATTCGTTTAATCAAGTCAGTTGTTTTTTCAATTCCTGGATGCCCTGCTGGGGGGTTTCATGATGTTGCTGAATGATCTGATTTCTTAGAGAGTTTGGTACATATATTAAGTCTTTATACATGTAAAGACCTGTTTCTGAATCTGTAATGCAGATTGGAGGAATTGCATTATCTGCTTGTTGAGCTTGGTACAAATCGGAAGTTGTTATGGTTGTGAATCCAATAATTTTGGAAGATGGAATGATATGTGATAAATTGTCAATGTCTTCCATTGATTCAAAGGATCTTGATAGAGCATCTGCCCTAATGTTTTTTGTTCCTGGGATGTAAGTAAGTGTGAAATTGAATCGGTCAAGAAACAAAGCCCATCTTACTTGTCTGGATGACAAAGTTTTATTTCTTTTGAGGTATTGTAAATTCCTGTGATCTGTGAATACCTGAAATGGTACATTGGTTCCTTCAAGGAGGTGTCGCCAATATTCCATTGAGGATTTCATTGCCAATAATTCCTTATCACCCACGGAGTAATTTCGTTCAGCGGAAGTTAACCTCCGGGAGTAATAGGCTATAGGATGAGGTATTATATCTCCTTTTCTTTGTTGAGAAACAATGGCACCAATCCCTACGTTTGAAGCGTCTACTTCTAGAACATAAGGTATCTCGGGATCGGGCAACCGAAGAATGGGAGCTGTTGTGAATTATTTCTTTAAGTGAAGAAATGCTTGGTCAGCATTATGATCCCAAACAAATCTTTGTTTACCTGTTAATTGAATAAGAGGTTGAACAATTGAGGAAAAATGATTGATGAATTTTCTGTAGAAGTTTGTAAACCCTAAAAATCTTTGTAAAGATTTTAGTGAAGTTGGAATGGGCCAATTTTCTATTGCACTTAATTTATCTTGATCCATTTGAATTCCTCTCGGGGATATGATATACCCCAGAAACTTTATTGTGTCTTTGTGGAAATGACATTTTTCCATTTTGGCATAGAGTTTGTGATCTCTTAATGTAGCTAAGACCCATCGTACATGTTTCTTGTGGTCAGCTAATGATTTTGAATATATTAGTATATCGTCAAGATAAACTATTACACAAACATCCATCAATTCTTTAAAGATTTCATTAATGAAGAATTGAAAAGTTGCTGGTGCATTTGTCAGCCCAAATGGCATGACATTATACTGGAATAACCCATACCTTGTTTTGAACGCAGTTTTCCACTCATCCCCAGATCTCATCCGAATTAAATTGTATGCTCCTTTTAAATCCAATTTTGTGAAAATGGTTGTGCCCTGGAGACGCTCTATTAATTCGGGGATGAGTGGTAAGGGGTATCTATTTTTAATGGTGACTGCATTCAAAGCACGATAGTCTATGATTGGCCTCAGAGTGACATCTTTGTTAGTTACAAAAAATATTGCTGAAGCTATGGGAGAAGATGAAGGTGAAATAAAACCCTTTTTAAGATTTTCATCTAAGTAATCTCTTAAATGTTTTAATTCCTTTTGTGAAAATATTTTTCCAGAAGGTACTTCAACCCCAGGTTTTGTGTCTATGGGACAATCAAAATGCCTATGTGGCGGGAGTGTCTCAGCATTTTTTAGATTGAATACATCACTGTAGTCTTTATACACTTCAGGTAGTTTGGAAGAGATCTGTCCTATTGTTACATAGGGATAGCATGTGGTTTGACAGAAATGAGAATCAAAAGTGATGTTGTTTGTTAACCAATTAATTGATGGATTGTGTTTTTGTAACCAGGGAAATCCAAGAATTATAGGGTGTATAGAACTGGGAATAATATCATATGATAAGAATTCTTTATGATCGTCAGGTGTTATGGTTAAGAGTGGTATAGTGTGATGTGTAATAGGACCTTTTAGAATCTGTGAACCATCTATGACTCTCAAAAAAACAGGAGCAGATTTCTGCATAATTGGAATTTTATTTAACCTTACAACAGAATCTTCTATAAAGACACCATCAGCCCCAGAATCAATGATAGCTTCATTCTGTACTTGTTGATGGTCCCACTGTAATGACAATGTAATAGATAAATGAGAGGAAGTTTTGGGATAATCAGAAGGACAGTTATTTATCAACTTACCCTTCTTTTGGCGTAAAAGAATAGGACAAGAGGCCACCTCATGGTCTTTGTTGGCACAATACAAACATAAATTCGCCAAACGTCTTCTTTGTTTCTCTTCTTGACTGAGCGGAGCTCGAATAGTGCCTATTTCCATGGGTACAGGAGCTGCTTGAGGTCTTTCTCTTTCTTGATAAGCTTGATAAGGTTTTTTAGGCGTTACTTCTTGTTGATGTTTTTCATATCTCCTTTCACGGTATCTCCTATCCATGGTGATACATATTTTTATTAGAGCATCTAGAGTCTCAGGAAAGTCTACTCTTGAAAGCTCATCCTTTAGATATTCAGATAGGCCCAACCGAAACTGGTTTTTCAGGCTTACTGAATTCCATTGTGAGTCAGTGGCCCATAACTGAAAGTCAGCTATGTAGTCTTCCACTGTTCGTTTTCCCTGTCTAAGGGATCTCAAACGTTGCTCTGCTGTCTGTTGTTTATTCACATCCTCATATAAAATAGCCATAGTGCGAAAGAATTCTGCTAATGAATTTAATATTGGATCCTCAGATTCCAGAAACCTATCTGCCCATGCTCTAGGTTCGCCAGACAAATAGGAGATGGCTGTGAAAACTTTAATTTTCTCAGTGCGATAGGTTCTAGGTTTTAGGGAAAATAGCAGTATACAGGCGTTTTTAAATTCTCGAAATTTCGTACGATCAACAGAAAATGGAATGGGAGGATTAACCTGAGGTTCAGGCATTTCATTAGTTTTTTGAGTGATGAATTCATTTATTACCCTTTTTAATGTGCTATTTTCGTTTTTTAGCTCAGTTAATCCTTGAGCTAGGATTTCTACTTTCTGATTTAGAGTAGTAATTTGATTGGATATTTCAACAGGATCCATAATCAAATCTGAAATTGTGAATATAAAAAATAATTCACTATTTTTTAAAAGGGCTTGATTATTCTGTGACAATCTGTTAATTCTTATAATAATTTTTACATGTCACTAGTTCACTGAGTGTATGCTGCCATAAACTCCAATTATCATTTCTTGGATGTCAGGATTAAATATGGTGGCAATTAATCTAAATGGATTTGAAATGGTGGCAGTAACACAAGCTGTATAGCTAACAAACAAATGTTATCTCTAATATTAACAGACAATGTATATCAAAGATTGATAAGAACTCCTAACTAACTTTCAAGATAGATTAGATGATATATGTTAGAGATTGATGTTACAAGAGATTTGGTTTAGCAAGTTTGTATCAAGCAGGGTAAATATTGATTCTTACAGAGTTGGAGCGATATTAATATGAATATTCTAAGATAGCGTTTACATCCAAAATGATATGCAGAGTCAGATGTTAAAGATAATAAAGTCATACCTTAGAATGATAGATATTCTTACTGTGCCTTAGGAGATAATGAGGATCGGGTAGAACTGAGTGTTTACAAACACGGAAGCTTCGGTGTTTAGGCACGCAGGTTGCAGCTGATCTGATCAGAGCGAGAGGTGCGTAGCTCATCCAGCTGATCAGTGTAGAGCGGGTGACGTCACCGTGTTCCGTCTGTGTACACGGAGTTAGTTGCAGCGCTGTTGCAGGTCCAAAGGTAAATATGTGTTTAGTCACAAATTAAAAGTTGACAACTTCAATTCCAACACTGGTCAGTGATGAACTAGAAAGGAGGTACAAGGTTTGAGGAATTAGTACTTATAATATAAATGAGACCATAAGGCTTAAAGTGGAAAACCAGAATAAAGGGAGCAACAGTACTTCCCTCAGTGATCCAATAATCAAGCATTGGACACTGGAAGTAATGAACTTAAATAGGGCGCAGTGTGGGGAGGAGATTTTGACCTAAAGGCAAAGTTTGGAAGTCAAATCCTGACACTCACAAGAGCTGCTGGTGCAACGACGCCCCCTGCAGACTCGCGGCCAATAGGCCGCAAGCAGGGGGGTGTCAATCAACCCGATCGTACTCGATCGGGTTGATTTCCGGCGATGTCTGTCCGCCTGCTCAGAGCAGACGGACAGGTTATGGAGCAGCGGTCTTTGAGCGCTGCTTCATAACTGCTGTTTCTGGCGAGCCTGCAGGCTCGCCAGAAACACGGGGCATCAAGCTCCATTCGGAGCTTGTTACATATGCCCCTATACCTCATGTTATTTATTTTTCTGTTATGCAAGGCTGTGTAAATAAGGTTTGAATACAGGTGGCCTAGGAATGAGCTCTCATGGTTGTGGGGAAAAGCAAACATAGTCTGGGACGGGACCTATCAATTCTTAGGGTGTCCAGTTTATAGGTGACAAAAATGTCAAGCAGCTGTGCTGCTAGAGAAGAGTGTCAAAAGCCAGCATTTGCACCCTGAGAGCAACAAAGTCCACAAGCAAACAAAAATATACATATACCCACTAACTCAAAGTAAATAGTAGTAGGTGGAAGCATAAAAGTCTAAAAAATATGCATACATGTCTTTAAAAACACACAGACATGAATTAAAACAGCCAGTAGAAAGCGATCAAGGCTTTTTAAAAATAACAAATCAAGATTGCTCATTCAGCAATTATATTAAATGGTTTTATCCACATTTACCCCGTTCATGGAGAATTCTCATGAGCATTTCAGTCTGATTCCATCCACAAGAATTGTCTGCCCCAAAATTCTAGAAAAATCTCACCAAATCAGAGAAATAGCCCAACCAAAAGTTTTTTCATTATCTGTGAGCCATAGCTACAGTATGTGTCTCTTGACATAGAAAAAAATGGTCCACATATGACTTTCCCTGACACCCTAATTAAAAAAAATATATAAACAAGAAGTGTTTGCATAAAAAAAAATAAAAAAAATGCAATGGTAAGAAGCATAATGCTGTACAAAAGCATAATAAAAATGCAACGTTTCGAACCACACAGGTCCTTAGTCATGCATACACTGTCGGCATTTAACATTGCCCAAGCATTGCTGGTGAAATGCTTGTGCATTAACGCAATGTTGCACATTTACGGCCAATCGGCTGCTAGCAGGAGGTGTCAATCATCCCAATTGTATTGGATAGTGTTATAGTGTATATTTACTGTAAATATTTTACATTCTAATGTTACGCAGCATATGTTCTATGTATTTCTTAAAATATATTCCTATACATATATATATATATATATATATATATATATATATATATATATATATAAAACAAAATAAAATAACAAGAGTATTGCATTGAGCAATGATACTTTTTTATTGGACTAACTATACTGTGAGGCCTATTTATAAAAGGTCTGTCGGACCTGATCCGACTGTGCGGATCAGGTCCGACTGACCTTGCTGAATGTGGAGAGCAATGCGCTCTCCGTATTTAGCATTGCACAAGCAGCTATTGTGAACTGCTGGTGCAACGCCGCCTCCCTGCAGATTTGCGGCCAATCGGCAGCCAGCAGGGGGTGTCAATCAGAGCAGACGGACAGGTTATGGAGCAGCGGTCTTTAGACCTCTGCTTTATAACTGGTGTTTCTGGCGAGTCTGAAGACTCGCCAGAAACACAGCCCCTCAAGCTCCATTCGGAGCTTGATAAATGGACCTCTGTATGTATACAGTATTCAAATATACAAATTCTACTTTGTGCAGAACATTAGAATGTGAAATATTCAAATTTTCATGTCAGGTTAGCACACATGAGGGGTGTTAGTTTTTTTTCACTGCTTGCTTTAACCCCTTAGTGACCACAGCACTTTTCAATTTTCTTACTGTTTGGGACCAGGGCTATTTTACATTTCTGCTGTGTTAGTGTTTAGCTGTAATTTTCCTCTTATTCATTTACTGTACCCACACATATTAATACCATTTTTCTCGCAATTAAATAGACTTTCTAAAGATACCATTATTTTCATCATATCTTATAATCTCTTATTTCTCTCTCTCTTTTCTTTATAAATTATGATGAAAAAATGGAAAAAAAACCCACTTTTTCTAACTTTGACCCACAAAATCTGTTACACATCTACAACCACCAAAAAACACCCATGCTAAATAGTTTCAAAATTTTGTCATGAGTTTAGAAATACCCATTGTTTACATGTTCTTTGCTTTTTTTTTTTGCAAGTTATAGGGCAATGAGTACAAGTAGCACTTTGCTATTTCCAAACCATTTTTTTTTTTAAAATTAGCGAGTTACATTGTAACACTGATATTTGTCAGGAATCCCAAATAACCCTCCACATGTATATATGTTTCTTTAGTAGACAACCCAAAGTATTGATCATTTTGGTATATTTCATGCCACCATTTCATCGCCAAATGCGATCAAATAAAAAAAAAAAAGTTAACTTTTTCACAAACGTTTTCACAAACTTTAGGTTTCTGATTGAATTTATTTACAAACCACTTGTGCAATTATGGCACAAATGGTTGTAAATGCTTCTCTGGGATCCCCTTTGTTCAGAAATAGCATATATGGCTTTGGCATTGCTTTTTGGTAATTAGAAGGCCGCTAAATGCCGCTGCGCGTTTCAATCTCAAATGCATACATGCGTACTGATATATTATCAAAAAGAGAAATATCTTATTATAAAATCTTAAAGATTAGCACATAATGTTGACTTTGAAAAATATATTTTTTGATGTATTGATCAAATGTTCCATGAAAAATACCATTGAACAATCAGAGTTTCAAGGATCAATTAAATATTATTATTAATTAGACTTGATTCCAATCAATCAATACCTTTAAACATAGTCATTATTGTGACTTTGTATAAATATTTTATGAGAACAAGAATACAGATTTTAAATGATAGTGAATATTGAATTCTCTCAAGATAATAATATATTTTAATATAATATATGTATTTATAAAATTGTATTATATATTTCAGATGGAACTTCTACTTCTGGTCATCAGCATCCCAGCCCTTTCCATCCTGACCCCTCTCCCGGCCCTTCCCGTCCTGACCCCTTTCCCGGCCCTTCCCCCGAAAAAATCCTTGCCCTCCCTCGCCACTCTCCCCATTTTGCCCGTCCTGTTTCTACCCCACCTGCACAGCCACCAAATTACCCAGCTCATGACTCCCCAGCTTTGCAGGCTCCACCGGAGAAGGAACCCAATCACCTACCTCGCCCCATCCCTCCCCCTCGCCCCATCCCTTCCCCTCGCCCCATCCCTTCCCCTCGCCCCATCTCTCCCCCTCGCACCATCTTTCCCCAACAACACCTTTACCCTAATCCCCACCTTCATTGTCCTGTGTTCTATTGTCCTTCCCAGCCACTGATGTAAGTATCATTACAAATCAACATTAGAATATACATTCTTAAAAGGACATTATACTGATCTAATTATACATAAATTGATTTTGAATAGAAAATATTTTTTATAAACCTTTTCTTTATTTGATTAATGTAAATGTTTCTGATTTACATTTTTTTAAATCAACATCCGCATTTTCTAATATCTAAATGATATTGCCTAGATGTTGGATATATATTATGTATAGTATATGCCAATATTTTGGATTTGTTATCACCGCCCTTTTCAAAGTGTGTCATAAACCAAAGAAGGATTTATTTCAAGATTGATAGGGTTTTGATTTTTATTAATATCTTAATGGTTTATCTCTGAAGAACATATTAAATGTGTAATTCTTCTTTTCTATAGCACCTTTTATGATAATAATGATTTGTATTTTAATTAGTACAATATCTCTTTGCTCTATTTTTATTATGTTTTGTAATTGTTATTAATTTGTAATATTTATTTTTGTTTAGGTTGTGACTCAGCATAGTTAACGCTAGAGGCTCTAGCAAGGATTGAGTATACCATGCTGAGTTCCAATCAGTTGCTGGGAAGGATGCATGACACCATTCATATCCAGCTGCGGCTTCATTGGTTGACTCTAGTCAGAATAATGCAGTTAGAGGCAATGCATCAAGCCACAGCTGGAGGGGCGCAGGAAGATGAAGGTGATGCTGATGCCCCATAAGTGGAGAATCCGGAGATGGCCCGAGGGAGAAGTAATAACTCCTCCATCCACATGTTGTTATTTATTTGTTTGTATTTGTTGCCATTTGGCCTATTTTGTTTTTATTGTTGTGCCTGTTGCACTATTTCACCTTGTCAGATTTATACTAAGGGGCCATGTTGGCCTTTGTTTGCCCATGTCAACTCCCTCCAAGGACTGTGATGCACTATGTCACCTTGTCAGATGGTTCCAAAGGGGCTGTGTTGGTCTTTGTTTGCCCTTATCAACTCCCTGAAAGGACTGTGATGCACTATATCACCTTGTCAGATAGCTCCAAAGGGGCTGTGTTGGACTTTGTTTGCCCTTGTCAGCTCCCTCCAAGGACTGTGATGCACTATGTCACCTTGCCAGATGGCTCTAAAGGGGCTGTGTTGTTATTTGTTTGCCCTTGTCAACTCCCTTAAAGGACTGTGATGCACTATGTCACCTTGTCAGATGGCTCCAAAGGGGCTGTGTTGTCATTTGTTTGCCCTTGTCAACTCCCTGAAAGGACTGTGATGCACTATGTCACCTTGTCAGATGGCTCCAATGGGGCTGTGTTGGCCTTTGTTTGCCCTTGTCAACTCCATTCAAGGACTGTGATGCACTATGTCACCTTGTCAGATGGCTTGAAAGGGGCTGTGTTGGCCTTTGTTTGCCCTTGTCAACTCCCTCCAAGGACTGTGATGCACTATGTCACCTTGTCAGATGGCTCCAAAGGGGCTGTGTTGGCCTTTGTATGCCCTTGTCAACTCCCTGAAAGGACTGTGATGCACTATTTCACCTTGTCAGATGGCTCTAAAGGGGCTGTTTTCTCATTCTGACTTGTTTTTCAAATTATCTTATTGTTTTATGACATTCATAAATCATATTTACCATAATAAAAAGAATTTCATTAAACTGTTATGTTTCTTCTTTATTTATTAATGTCATTTCTAGTAAAATATCTTTTATGTTGATAATCCTTAAAGATGCTGACCACAATTCTTAATTTATGGATATGCAATAATATTGTACATTTTATTATTATTTATTTTGACATCAACATACACATATAATATCTTTAAAACAGACTTATCTGAATGTTGACAACACATATATTCCAATTTTCCTTACATCTTATTGTAGTAGTATAACGAAAGAAATCACTGTGTGTAATGCACACATTTTAGATGATTAATCTCTTTCTATTATTTGTGATTATATTTGATTATACAACAATATATTGCTACATAGGTAACATATAATATATAAACAATCCACATTTTCGTAATGTATATAGTAGCGTTATTTTTGTAAAACCCTGCTGCTTCCAAAATATTTCCTAATCTTCCTATTGTAATGAAATATATCGTTTTTACCAACAATGGATTATATTTCATATATCAGAGTATTATGTTATCTAGCATTACATTATGTGAAGCTGTGCATTACATGAAACAAACACGCTTCATTGATAAAAATATAGCACATATTCTATTTTTTAAAATATCATCTCGGATTCGCCTTGTTGTGTAAGATGTCTCATGCAAAGGTGTTAAATCCGTCCTTTGATTGGATGACGTTTTTACACGATCTCGGATGCGCCATGTTGCATAAGTTGCGTCATGCAAAGGTGTTAAATCCGTCCTTTGATTGTATGATGTTGTCCCACAATATTTGATTTGCCACGTTTGCGAATGAGATCACAAGTTTGAAACCATGATTTTTTTGGATTATGGATTGTGTCATTCATGTACATTGTTAAAACATAGATGATAAAGAGCAAATAAATATGTATTGCTGGCTGTCTCGTGGAAGAAACAAACGAAGGCAATGTGTTTTTGATCCTGAATATATTTTGAGGCAAGTGCTAATCCATGAATGTTCGACAATGAATATACTCCATCTTGTTTAATATGTTTTTCAACAATATTTTAACTTTACCAAATAATTAATGTGTTGTGTTTAATTTTCTACATATATAATTCCTAAACATATGCTTTTGTCTTTTAATTATTTAATATGCATTGACCTTTATCATCTGATAAATATATTTGAGATGTCTATTTATTATATATGTTCTGATATTTCTTCTTAATGTAAATGCTCAATATTGTGTCATGTATCGATTCCACATTGTTTTTCTCCAAATATAGTACTGTGAGCATATATTTCAAATATAACTCTTAAAGGGACATGAAACCCTAAATGTATCTTTCATTAGGTATGGTAAACATACAATTATAAGCAGGTTTCCAATTCTCTTCTATTCTCAAAATGTGCTTCAGTCTCTTGGTATAATGTGTTGAAGGAGCATCAATACACTACTGTTTTTTAAGTGAACACATGGGTGAGGCAATGACAATCGGTAGATATATGCATCCACCAATCAGCAGATGTAAGCTATGTTCTTGACTGCTCCTGAGCTTTCCTAGATAAACCTTTCAGCAAAGGCTAACAAGATAACTTGTCCGAATATGAGTAAACGTTAATGTTGTTTAAAATGTTATGCTCTGTCAAAATCATGTAAGCGAAGGTTCTGCTTTCATACACATTTTAAATGAAATAGATTTAATAAATGAGTCAAACACTATAATGTAGCTTGAAAAATATACACTTTATTTAACACATAGAGGGAAATATGGCATACAGTCTTATTATCAAATTGTAATGGTCAATATTTTGTATTAGGAGAACAGTTTGGACATCACAACGAAAAAAACAATCAATCTAATCAACAAGGACAATTGTAATGGTCAATATTTTGTATTAGGAGAACAGTTTGGACATCACAATGAAAAAAACAATCAATCTAATCAACAAGGATGATGTTGTCTCCACACACTTGTAAAACACACTCTGCAAACAATATGCCTCTATGGAGCGGTCCCCTAGAAGCCTAATAAATACAGAGTGTGCTCCATAAGTGTAAGAAGACAACAACATCACATACCTATCCTTCACACATTAAATTTAAAAAAATATATCTGTGGAAGGCAACTGCCCCCCTCCGACGAGTCCTCCTAGGAGATGGTTGGGGACAAAGGGGAGGAGGAGTACTATGAGTGGTTAAGGGATCACCAGGCTGTGGAGGACATTGAGGCAGAGGAGAAGATGGAGGCCCAGGAGAAGATGGTCCAGAATCAGACGGGACCTGCAACATATTATTTAGAGTATTGAAGATATTATTTTGTCCTTCGATCAGTTTATTCATTACTCCTGTCCTGAACACCCTGTATTCTGCCTGTCCTTCGAGCAGTTGGTTCATTGCTCCTGTCATGAACACCCTGTATTCCACTTGTTCTCTCCTGGAGGCATGCATCTCTTCGAGGAAGTTTTTAATGAGCTCCAGCTCTGGTACCTCTGGGGGTATGTTCTCCTCAGGAGGAGTAGGTTCACGGCAGGCTGTTGGTGCATGGAGAGCTGCTGGTGCACGGGGGGCTGCTGGTGCATGGGGGGCTGCTGGTGCACAGGGGGCTGCTGCAGGGATCTCTTCTGCAGCGGGGGCTTCTTCAGGGATGTCTTCCATTTCTCCCCGAGGTGGTGAGTCATCTGCACCACTCTACAGCCTGGGTGAAGGAGGAGCCTGTTTTTGCTGTGCTTCCTCCTCAGACTAAGGAAATCGAGATATTAGCACAGTTACAAATAAAGATGTAAATGTTAATGAGGCTGCCTTCATAATTCAATTTCGATTGAATTATTATTTCCGTATTTTCAAACCCGTATTTCTGATATCTATATGGTCAATCTGAATGTCTTTTTGCGTTTGTCTTAAATCTGTTGAAATGCACACCTAATCTGTAGACTAGCTATCGAATCTATCTATTTATTATAGATTCGATAGATAGATAGATGATAGATAGATAATTTCCCAGACAGATAATTTCAAGACGTGCGGGCTGAGATCCATAGTAAGGTTCCCAGAGGCAGTCGCGGCGCCCGAGACTCTGATTAGAACAGAGCACTCTGGAGCGTATCTGCCCTCGGCCGAAATTGGAACATTCTGTTCTTTATTTATTTCGTTAAACTCAAATATTATTTAACATCATGTTCTTTATTTATTTTGTTAAACTCAACTATAACAATTAATGAAATTAACATAATGTTATTATTTAACATCATGTTCTTTATTTATTTCGTTAAACTCAACTATAACAATTAAAAAAATATAATACAAACAATCAACCGGTTTAAAATATTAGATCTAGGAAATGAATTTGCAGTCACAAATTGTGTGTGAGAAAAACAAACTTTTCTAAAAAGCTAAAGTGCTTTTTTTGGCACTTTAACTAGTGCCTAGTAGGTAATGTGCAGATTGTCTAGGTAATTTGCAGATTACCCAGGTAATGTGAGAAATTAAACAATTTTTCTGCACTTTAACTGATCACCCTAGTTAATCTGCAGATTAGCTAGGTAATGTGCACATTAACTGATTTCTGCACTTTAATTGTAACATATATACTGTATATATATATATATATATATATATATATATATATTTCATGGTTTTGTAAGAAAGAGAAAATCCTGAAAAAGTATAAATGTCAGGATAAAAGACAGGGAATTCAGCACTCTTTTTAAAAAGTTTTATTAGCTCAAAAATATATATGATCCTGTGTGTCCAAAATGAAAGCTGTAGTGGTTTCAAGAAAGATCAATCTTTGACAGTTAAATCCTAGGACAAAGAAATCCTAGGAATATGCTTAGCAATAGGTAAATACACAATTGACCAAGTGGTGTATATATTAGAAACACAAAACATAATACTTAACAAACCTGACCGGTCAGGGGTGAGTGTTCAAGCATGAACAGGATACATTAATAAGAGACATAGCTTCTATCAAATATTAGACAAAAGTATCTCATTGTACTCACAATGCTTTAAATGCAGTTTATGTCTTGGGAAACTGTAGTCAGACTATTATTTCTTACTGCCATCGGCACCTTTAGAAATATAAGGCAAACTGCCGAGCAGATATTTAGGTGACTGACTATGTATCTCAAGATATAATTCAGGTATGAATGATGCACATTTGAGCAACAGCAATGTAATAATTGTACATAGTATTACTGAGATATATTAATGAGGAACACTTATCAAACTACTACACCCTGCTGCGTACGGCACCTTATCAAATAAGGCTAAATGCCGGGCAGGTAAAGTGATGGGATCTAAGTAGTTACTGATAATGTGCCTCAGAATATTTACATATGTCGATGCATAAACAAGCAAGCGTTAAAAAGCAGAGATGGAATATACTCAGCAGTGATTAGTAGTAAGCAAGTAGTAGCGTGATGCTTGAAAAGTCATTGTAGAGGTCCTTAGCTTAAGGTCGTATATGCATAAGGTAAAAAGTCATGAAAAAGTGACAGGCATTATGTAGATTTGCAGATCAAGTATGCTAGATGTTAGTATGCTGTAAGCGATAGATAGAAATCACAGACTCTGTAGCTCAGAGTGGCTTCTGTTTACACCCTCTCTGCAGGGTAACGATATCCAAGTCTAACATCAATATGCCTATTTTTCAGGCCAAATTTTAGCTGCATACGACCTGTCTCCTGTCAAGTCCTCAGACTGATGTTTGTTAGATAATCATCAGTAGTTTTCCCCGGGACCTCCAAACTTTTCTTCAATGCAATGCTTGCTTGTCTAGTGTCTCCGTTCAGTGGCGTTCACACTGACCACATGCACCGTGTCGGCTCGTCCAATGCCGACGCGCGTTTCACCCGTTGGGTGTGTCGGGCTTCGTCAGGGCGTGATGACGTAGGGAGCGTCTCATCTCCCTTTTAAGCTTCCTATGTTACACGCCTCTTCTTTCCAAGTTTCTTAATAGCCAATCATATTTAGAGAGAATAAATGCGTAAATACTTAACTCTCTATTGCTTACAAAGTTGTAATAAAAACATGTCAAAACCGGGCAAGTAAGCCCTAATGGAAAATACTTATATATACACCAACAAGTTTTGGTCATTTATGTACTAATGAAAGTGTCGAGAATTATTAAGAGTGTACGGATACCTATGGCAATTGTAGCCCTAAATTTCTAATGCTTAGATAAAGCTTCTAAAAAGTTTGTGATAAACCATATTAATTACATACATAGCTATTATTTATCATTGTCAAACGAAGTATTCTTGTTACTTTGCAATACATTTTGCACTTGTCTGTAATAGAGAAATACTGTTGTAACAGGAACTGTTCCTTATAGGAAGCAGGCCATGTCTATTCTGTCATTTAATCCATTCGGCATCTGGGTTTGTAGGATAGTGATCCACCTACATTCTTTCTGGAGGAGGACCCTATCGTTATCACCCCCTCTATTGTTGGTAATGCCTCTGTCAATACCCACAAATGAGAGAGAGTCAGGATTACAGGCATGGATTTCTTCAAAATGTTTAGCCACATTACTTTTGGGATTTTTGTATTTTATGTCATCCCGATGCTCAGTTATTCTATCCTTTATCGCTCTCCTTGTTTTACCCACGTAAAAACGTGGGCAGCTACAGGACAGGAGGTAGATAACACCTTCAGTGCTACAAGTAATGTGGTATTTTAACTTGTATATTTTGCCTGTGTGTGTTGAAAATGTTTTAGTTTTTTTCATATACTTGCAGGCCACACATCTTCCACAAGGATGATTCCCAGTGGATCTGTGTGTAGTGAGCCAGTCTGTTTGTTTTTTCAGTGACACGTATTGGCTTCTCACGAACTTGTCTCTGAGATTGGGAGCTCTTCTGGCAGTGATGTTGGGGTAGTCTCCTACCTCCTTAGATACCCCTTCATCACTCATTAGAATATGCCAGTTTCTTTCCAATACCAGTCTCAGGGCTGTCCAATGACAGTTGTAATCTGTTATCAACCTAATTGTACTTTGTACAGCCTTTTTTTTGGGTCTTAAAAGTTGTTCTCGATCTGAATGAGCTGCTTCATTAAGAGCTCTATTCACTACTCTTTTGGAGTACCCTCTGTCTAGAAATCGTTTTTGCATCTCCTTGGCATGCTCGTAGTATTTAGTTTTTGTGGAGCAGTTCCGACGTAATCTAAGGAACTGCCCCTTTGGTATCCCCTTCTTGAGATGGTCAGGATGGTGACTAGTGGCGAGTAGCAAACTATTAGTTGCAGTAGTTTTGCGGAAATTCTCAGTCACAATAAAGCCCTGTTTTAATTTAATTGTAATATCCAAAAAGGATATTTCCTCCTTACTACTTTGTAATGTGAGGAAAATATTTTTATCATTTTTGTTTAGAGTTTCAACAAACTCTAAAAGACCTGTTTCAGAGCCCTCCCATATGAGGAAAATGTCATCCACATATCTTAGCCATATGTGGATATTTTCCTCAAAGAGAGGGCTCTGATAAACATCCTCCATCTCCCAGGCTCCTAAGTGTAGGCAGGCATAGGTGGGGGCACACGTTGCCCCCATGGCAGTCCCTTGCTGCTGTACATACACCTTGTTGTCAAATAGAAAAACGTTGTTTGTCAGTATGAACTCTAAGAGTTCTATGACAAAAACCGTGTGCTGTTGTGATTGTGTACCTCTCATCATAAGAAAGTGATTACACGCTTTTAGACCTACATTGTGGGGGATAGATGAATATAATCCTTCCACATCCAAACAGGCCATGATGGCTCCTGGTGGAACTGTAAGGTTGTCTATTTTCCTTAGAAAATCAGCCGTATCTAAAATATATGATGGTAATGTACTTAGGAATGGCCTAAGGAAAAAGTCTACATAATTTCCAAGATTTTCTGTTAGGCTACCAATGCCTGCAATTATTGGGCGGCCTGGTGGATGATTAGCATTCTTGTGTATTTTGGGGATACAATAGAAAACAGGTGTTATTGGGTACTCACAATAAAGATATTTCCTTTCTGAGTTTGTAATTAGGCCTTCACTTTTTGCCTTTTTTAGTATGTTAAAAAGCTTAAATTGTAAGGAAGATGTTGGATTGAACGTCAATGATTTGTAATGTTTCTTATTCAGAAGTTGACGTTTTACTTCCAGGACGTACATGTTCTCATCCCAAAGGACTAGGTTTCCACCTTTGTCCGCGGGCTTGATCACAAATCCTTTTGCATTTATCAGGTCATTGAGTGCTTTACGTTCAGATTTTGTTAGGTTATCATCAACTACTCCTGTAAAGGACATTTGGTTAACCTCTTTCTCAACCTGTTTTACAAAGATATTGACTGCTGGCACCATTGAGAGTTGCGGCATGTACTTAGATTTTGCTTTGAAGTTGGAAGTAGTTTTATTAAGGTAAGGAATATCCTTAACTTGGGTAGGAGTATATTGACTGCCTTCATTTTCTTCTAGGAGGCTTTGGAGGTTTTCTACTGTGGACTTGTCATCCTGGGTAATGGAGACATCGTCTATTAGGTGTTTGCTTTTGCCCTTCATTATTTGTGATAACACAATTTTGCGGGCAAAGAGATGGAGATCTTTTGTGAAATTGAATTTGTCAAGGTAATTAGTGGGGCAGAAGGAAAGGCCTTTCTTAAGTACCTCTATGTGAGCCAGGTTTAACTTAAATGTTGATAAGTTGATTATCTGAAGCCCTTCTTCTGTTGTCTTTAATATCCCCTGCGTCCCCGGAATCGCCGGGGTCTGCCCCTCGTATAGTTCCCTTGATTCAGTTGTTGTCTCCGTTGTCTGGAGGGATATCTCCTCTCTTGAGAGTCTGAATTTGTCCCTCCTCCACCTTCTCTTCCTGCCTCCTCTCCTCCTTCCCCTAAAAAAGAAGAGTGTGACTTTTCTGTAATAGGTCTTTGGTGTTCTGATTCTATATCAGACGCATCTGTACCAGAGTCATACGTGCCTCTTGGTGTCAAGTAATTATAGACCTTGTTGTTCTTATAGTCATCATTGTCTCTGGACAATTTCCTACCTTTTCTCAATTTTATGTCATTCTGCAGTCTGGCAATCTGATCCTTTATTTCTTCATTAAGTTTAACAAAGTTTGGGTTGCTAGAAAAGGTATTAACTATCTTTAGGCATTCCTCTGCCTGTGTGATTGTCTTGTCCAATCTTTCTTTGTTACGTTTGACCATTTTTCCCATCAAAATGATGGAGCACTCAGTTAGACTGGAATTCCAGTCTTCCATAAATGCTTCCCCACCTTCATCTTCCCTTAGGTTAGTTCCGGGGTCTAATCTCAATCGTAGCCCCCTAGGTATGATGTTATTTTTTATATAGTTTTCTAGGCTCGATGTCTCAGCCCTGAGTTTGACCTGTTTTACTAAAAGTTTTTTATAGTTTTTAAATGCCCCATATATGTTAACTGGAGCATTATTTTCAAGTTGGCTCTCTTCTAAGCCTGTGACTGAGAATTTCCGCAAAACTACTGCAACTAATAGTTTGCTACTCGCCACTAGTCACCATCCTGACCATCTCAAGAAGGGGATACCAAAGGGGCAGTTCCTTAGATTACGTCGGAACTGCTCCACAAAAACTAAATACTACGAGCATGCCAAGGAGATGCAAAAACGATTTCTAGACAGAGGGTACTCCAAAAGAGTAGTGAATAGAGCTCTTAATGAAGCAGCTCATTCAGATCGAGAACAACTTTTAAGACCCAAAAAAAAGGCTGTACAAAGTACAATTAGGTTGATAACAGATTACAACTGTCATTGGACAGCCCTGAGACTGGTATTGGAAAGAAACTGGCATATTCTAATGAGTGATGAAGGGGTATCTAAGGAGGTAGGAGACTACCCCAACATCACTGCCAGAAGAGCTCCCAATCTCAGAGACAAGTTCGTGAGAAGCCAATACGTGTCACTGAAAAAACAAACAGACTGGCTCACTACACACAGATCCACTGGGAATCATCCTTGTGGAAGATGTGTGGCCTGCAAGTATATGAAAAAAACTAAAACATTTTCAACACACACAGGCAAAATATACAAGTTAAAATACCACATTACTTGTAGCACTGAAGGTGTTATCTACCTCCTGTCCTGTAGCTGCCCACGTTTTTACGTGGGTAAAACAAGGAGAGCGATAAAGGATAGAATAACTGAGCATCGGGATGACATAAAATACAAAAATCCCAAAAGTAATGTGGCTAAACATTTTGAAGAAATCCATGCCTGTAATCCTGACTCTCTCTCATTTGTGGGTATTGACAGAGGCATTACCAACAATAGAGGGGGTGATAACGATAGGGTCCTCCTCCAGAAAGAATGTAGGTGGATCACTATCCTACAAACCCAGATGCCGAATGGATTAAATGACAGAATAGACATGGCCTGCTTCCTATAAGGAACAGTTCCTGTTACAACAGTATTTCTCTATTACAGACAAGTGCAAAATGTATTGCAAAGTAACAAGAATACTTCGTTTGACAATGATAAATAATAGCTATGTATGTAATTAATATGGTTTATCACAAACTTTTTAGAAGCTTTATCTAAGCATTAGAAATTTAGGGCTACAATTGCCATAGGTATCCGTACACTCTTAATAATTCTCGACACTTTCATTAGTACATAAATGACCAAAACTTGTTGGTGTATATATAAGTATTTTCCATTAGGGCTTACTTGCCCGGTTTTGACATGTTTTTATTACAACTTTGTAAGCAATAGAGAGTTAAGTATTTACGCATTTATTCTCTCTAAATATGATTGGCTATTAAGAAACTTGGAAAGAAGAGGCGTGTAACATAGGAAGCTTAAAAGGGAGATGAGACGCTCCCTACGTCATCACGCCCTGACGAAGCCCGACACACCCAACGGGTGAAACGCGCGTCGGCATTGGACGAGCCGACACGGTGCATGTGGTCAGTGTGAACGCCACTGAACGGAGACACTAGACAAGCAAGCATTGCATTGAAGAAAAGTTTGGAGGTCCCGGGGAAAACTACTGATGATTATCTAACAAACATCAGTCTGAGGACTTGACAGGAGACAGGTCGTATGCAGCTAAAATTTGGCCTGAAAAATAGGCATATTGATGTTAGACTTGGATATCGTTACCCTGCAGAGAGGGTGTAAACAGAAGCCACTCTGAGCTACAGAGTCTGTGATTTCTATCTATCGCTTACAGCATACTAACATCTAGCATACTTGATCTGCAAATCTACATAATGCCTGTCACTTTTTCATGACTTTTTACCTTATGCATATACGACCTTAAGCTAAGGACCTCTACAATGACTTTTCAAGCATCACGCTACTACTTGCTTACTACTAATCACTGCTGAGTATATTCCATCTCTGCTTTTTAACGCTTGCTTGTTTATGCATCGACATATGTAAATATTCTGAGGCACATTATCAGTAACTACTTAGATCCCATCACTTTACCTGCCCGGCATTTAGCCTTATTTGATAAGGTGCCGTACGCAGCAGGGTGTAGTAGTTTGATAAGTGTTCCTCATTAATATATCTCAGTAATACTATGTACAATTATTACATTGCTGTTGCTCAAATGTGCATCATTCATACCTGAATTATATCTTGAGATACATAGTCAGTCACCTAAATATCTGCTCGGCAGTTTGCCTTATATTTCTAAAGGTGCCGATGGCAGTAAGAAATAATAGTCTGACTACAGTTTCCCAAGACATAAACTGCATTTAAAGCATTGTGAGTACAATGAGATACTTTTGTCTAATATTTGATAGAAGCTATGTCTCTTATTAATGTATCCTGTTCATGCTTGAACACTCACCCCTGACCGGTCAGGTTTGTTAAGTATTATGTTTTGTGTTTCTAATATATACACCACTTGGTCAATTGTGTATTTACCTATTGCTAAGCATATTCCTAGGATTTCTTTGTCCTAGGATTTAACTGTCAAAGATTGATCTTTCTTGAAACCACTACAGCTTTCATTTTGGACACACAGGATCATATATATTTTTGAGCTAATAAAACTTTTTAAAAAGAGTGCTGAATTCCCTGTCTTTTATCCTGACATTTATACTTTTTCAGGATTTTCTCTTTCTTACAAAACCATGAAATTTATTTAAGGGTCTGCACCACTTATTCAACTGTAGCCATATTAGTATTTACTTTGGAACTATATGGCTCTTTTTTAGAAGCTCATAGCAATTGCGTCCCCTCCGTATCTTCTTTTCTATATATATATATATATAGATAGATAGATAGATATATATATATATAGATAGATAGATAGATAGATAGATAGATAGATAGATATAATTAATGTCTATATACTGTATGTGTACATATATATTAATGTTTTATATGTGTATATATGACTGGAAATACCTATATACACATACAGTATAAATACATTAATATATATGTACACATATATAAACACACACACACACACACATATATATATATATATATATATATATATATATATATATATATATATATATATACACAAATATTTCTTTAGCAATGTATATGTATGTGTTTCAATCTTAACACAATTTGCCTGCCTTTTTTCTTTAACACTCGAGATCTCCTATCTTTGAAACCTTATATATAAATATATATTTCTTTCATTTAATTGGCAAGAGTCCATGAGCTAGTGACGTATGGTATATACATTCAATCCTACCAGGAGGGGCAAAGTTTCCCAAACCTCAAAATGTCTATAAATACACCCCTCACCACACTCACAATTCAGTTTTACAAATTTTGCCTCCTATGGAGGTGGTGAAGTAAGTGTGTGCTAAGATTTCTACGTTGATATGCGCTTCTCAGTATTTTGAAGCCCGATTCCTCTCAGAGTACAGTGAATGTCAGAGGGATGTGAAGGGAGTATCACCTATTAAATGCAATGTTTTTCCTCACGGGAGATCTATTTCATAGGTTCTCTGTTATCGGTCGTAGAGATTCATCTCCTACCTCCCTTTTCAGATTGACGATATACTCTCATATTCCATTACCTATACTGATAACCATTTCAGTACTGGTTTGGCTATCTGCTATATGTGGATGGGTGTCTTTTGGTAAGTATGTTTTCATTACTTAAGACACTCTGAGCTATGGTTTGGCACTTTATATATATTGTCTATATATGTGTACATATATATTAATTTTTTATATGTGTATATATGACTGTAAATACATATATACACATATAAATACATTAATATATATGTACACATGTATAAACATATATATATATATATATATATATATATATATATATATATATACATACAAATACTTCTTTAGCAATGTATATGTATGTGTTTCAATGTTAACACAATTTGCCTGCCTTTTTTTTTCTAACACTCGAGATCTCCCATCTTTGAGACCTTATAACTTTTTTGTGCAATATTTATATTAATATTTTTTAGCAGACAGTGTTAATATAAGTGTGTGTACTTTTTAATGCATTTTTCACCACAGCTCTGAGATCATGGTAAGGAGTGAAGCATAAAGGGCGATTGCGCTAGCACAATTGGAATTTCGCATTATCAGCGCAATGAAAATGACTCACAAAAACACAATTGTGCTAGCGCAAAACCATTTGTGCCTCACTTGTAATCTAGCCCTTAATGCTTATAAAACAATGAGAGCTGCCATGTTGTAACTTAGGTTACCCTCTCTGCTGTAGTCAATTATGGACACTTATAAAAAGGCAACTAGAGTGTGCAGTCAATGGCTGTGTGGAATATAACAGTGTTCCGCATTTTTATTTCTAACAGTTACTGAAAACCTTAGAATTTCAGAATGGAATTACAGGAAAAGGGGACAAAATAAATATTGAATGTTTTTTTGTATAGCTTTTTCTATATATACGATTTATCATTTTATATTACCATCTCAAATTCTTTAAAAGGACACTTAAATCAAAATTAAAATTTCATTATTCAGATAGAATATATTTAAACTTTTTGAGTTACCAGCTCCTACTGAGCATGTGCAAGAATTCACAGAATAAGCGTATATGCATTTGTGATTAGCTGATGGCTGTCACATGGTACGTGGGGGACTGTAAATAAAGATAACTTTTAAAAATGTCAGTAAAAAATCTGCTACTCATTTGAAGTTCAGACTAAGAGGCCCATTTATCAAGCTTGACGGCCCGTGTTTCTACAGACCGCTGCTCCATAACCCTGTCCGCTTGCTCTGAGCAGGCGGAAAGTACGATCGGGTTGATTGACACGCCCCTGCTGGTGGCCGATTGACCGTGAATCTGCAGGGGGCGGCATTTCACCAGTAGATCACAAGAGCTGCTGGTGCAATGCTGAATACGGAGAGTGTATTGCTCTCCGCATTCAGCGAGGTCTGTCAGACCTGATCCGCACTGTTGGATCAGGTCCAACAGACCTTTAATAAATAGGCCTCCAAGTGCTATCACATTGTCTAGTTATCTTGCATTTGTTGATTATGCAAATCTACTGTGTTGACTGGTCCTTTAATGTCCCTTTAAGGAACTGAAGAAGGTATTTCATTCAGAGCATGCCTGTGATATCCTGGTAAACAAATAATTAAAACAATAGTAAAAAAGCTTTATATGAAAACCTGATTTTATTTTATAACTTTTTAAAAGGTATAGTAATATTATTTGCTTACCTATAAACACTGTAACTTTTTTATGCCTTTGGTTTCCATTTTAACAAAGGTTATATAAAAATGTGTTTAAATACTGTTATGATGCAGCTATTCGTTTGGTCAGTCTTTGCATATATTACTTTTTTCTCCTTGGGTTTTCAAAGGACAAGCAGTAATTACAGCCAAATTAGAACAGTAAGAAACCTTAATGTCTAAAGACGATGGGGAGACGTCAACATTTGGAACCAGAGGTCAGCGGTGTCCCATTAAGGAAATTACTTGACTAATGTAAAATGTTTCTGTTACTGTATGTAACAGAACTCTATTTGGAATTACTAGAGGAAGGCAACATAATTAAAGTGCAAAGTCAGAAGTTTGCTGAGGGAGTTGAAAGTTATTTTGTTTCCATGTTTGTATGAACAAAGCAGAGCAATTAGCAAGTGAAGGATATGTAAAAAATGTCTGCTAAAAATGGCTATTTCCCAGTTAACTATAAACATAGATAATGGGAAATATGTTTTTATCACTAAACCAGTCTGTCTGTAATAGCAAAATAGGTTTATGTAAACAGCTTATATTGAAGGGACTTTGGTCTCAGAGGTGCTGCAGTAACTAATTTAACAATTTTAATAGCAAAATGTGTTATCTGTTTTAGATTAATGCTAAAGCATAGCAAGTTGAAGCAATGGATGGTTATGCATTCAGGAGAATAGAAAATGAGTCCTTAGTCAGTGGTTTAGATTAATGGGAAAAAAATAAAATAAAACTATTTCCAAAAATATTGCAAGAGACAGACTTATGCAAAGAGCTAAGAAACATTGCTTAAAGGATTACGTTCTGTTATAATTTTTAAGCTAAACAACTAACATATTAAAGTTAATAAACATTAATTAAAACCTACTGACCTATATTTTCTCCAAAACGAAGTTTCATAACGTTCTAAAAGTTATATCTTTTATTCGCCGAAGATGTCACGTTATCCTGCCCACTATTTTCAGCACTGCATGTTCAAAATACTTAAACCAATAACTTTGTGTTTAAAGCGCCATTTTGAAACCTAGGTATTGTAAACGGATTGGTACAGAGCAAAGGATACCCACGGAGTGGGTTTGGAAAACAATTAAATTTGCAGACAAGATTTCTGATATACGGTAGAGATATGTTAATGAAATGCTATTGATAAAAAGCGTATTTGGGGTAGTTAGTTAGTAACAGGCATAGAAAATATTTACTTACAGTGGCCCTTTAATATGCATGGGAACTTATAAAAGTGCAACAAAAAGAGAGCAAAAGAAAGAGAAAACATATATATATATATCAAATATAGAAATGACTGCAGCACTCCAATTGTATTTTAAGGCCTGTATGTTCACTGCTTGTATTAAAAATCCTTAAAATACAATTGGAGTGCTGCAGTCATTTCTATATTTGATATTAATATTTGTTTGAGGTGAGACAGAGACTGCTTGCACCCATATACTAAGGTGAATTGGTGCTGGACTTTATCCTTTATATATATATATATATATATATATATATATATATATATATATATATATACACACACACAATAGAGATGAGTAGTGACAGAGAAAATATAATAACTGAATATTTCTTTCATACATACAGAATTGGCAGTTACATTTAGCTAACAAATTCTGTATTGTAATTTTAAAGGGACAGTCTATTTCAGATTTTTTACTGTTTAAAACGATAGATAATCCCTTTTTTACCCATTGCCCAGTTTTGCATAATCGACACTGTTATATTAATATACTGTCTACCTCTGTGATTACATTGTATCTAAGCTTCTGCAGAATGCCCCCTTATTTCAGTTTTTTGGACAGACTTGCATATTAGCCAAAAAAATCAACAAAATGGGAATACAGCACACCTTGAAAGAGGGGCACAGAGTTACAGACTTGCCAGGTCCAGGTCAACGTAATGTATCATTGTAGAGACTCCAGCCACTAAAGAATATTTTAAAAGACCTTTATTTTTCCATAGGTTGGGTCCAAAAACAGAGAGAACAAAATTTTAAGCCTGAAATAGGCTCTTAGTCATGTACATAGACTTGAAAGGTTGTTCGCTCTGTTTTTGGACCAAACTTATGGAAAAATCAAGGTATTTTAAAGTATTTGTTGGTGGCTGGAGTCTCTACAATGATACATTGCATTTTAGCCAGTCAGTGCTGACTCATTAATAACTACACGGGAGTGAGCACAATGTTATCTATGTGGTATATATGAACTAGCGCTGTCTAGCTGTAAAAAAAACTGTCAAAAGAGGCGGCATTCAAGGGCTTACATATTAGCATATGAGCCTACTTAGGTTTAGCTTTCTACAAAGAATACCAAGTGAACAAAGTAAATTGGACAGTTGCTTAAAATTTCATGCCCTATCTAAATCATGAATCAAGTTTAATTTTGACTAGACTGTCCCTTTAACCTAGAAAACAAAATACTGTAAACCGTTTTCTAAATGCTTTCAGTATGGCTGCAGGTTATGTTAAGCAGCACTAAAGAAAGTGATGTGCAATTTGTAAATCTAATTCTGCTCTCAACTTGTGATGGATTTTCACCCATTGACGTTGCTGCTGATTTCAACCTATATTCCACAGAAGCTGATTTAGAAGTAAATTTATCAAAGTCACAAAGGTAATGCAGATGCTACTTTGATGCAATTACTTTATTACCTATTTATTTTTGTTCTGTATTTGAACATTTAGTTTGTGAACAGCTGAGCTACGAGGCCCCTTGTGTTTTCAAACAAGAGACACTGAATTTACTTGAGCAATCAACACCTGAGAAATTAAATAGAAACACAGAATATAACAGGAAATAAAAATTGTCTGTGTTTCTTTCTTTTTAAAAACATTACCACACTTGGGCCTCTATTTATCAAGGTCTGTCGGACCTGATCCGACAGTGCGGATCAGGTCCGACAGACCTCGCTGAATACAAAAGAGCTGCTGGTGCAATGCCGCCCCCTGCTCAGAGCAGGCAGACAGATTATGGAGCAGCGGTCTTTGTGACCGCTGCTTCATAACTGCTGTTTCTGGCGAGCCTGCAGGCTCGCCAGAAACACGGGGCATCAAGCTCTGTTCGGAGCTTGATAAATATGCCCCTTGGTGTGAGAGTGTATTTACAACTATGCTCCCAATGAAATGTGAAACAAACAGTTGTACTGGTACCTGTTTCAAGGGGCACAAAACCCCAAATTTTTCTTTCATGATTTAGGTAGAACTTACAATTTTGCAATTTACTTCTATTATTTAATTTGCTTCCTTCTCTTGTTATCCTTTGCTGAAAGATTTATCTGGGAAAGCTCAGGAGCAGCAAATAACCTAGGTTCTAGCTGCTAATTGGTGGTTGCATATATATATATATATATATCAATATCAACTGAAGATGAAAAGTGCACTCCCACTCGCTAGCAAAATAAGGACCAGGGTGCAATAAGTTCCAAATAACAAAGCCCAATGATTGCGCTCTCTGGATTTAACACACAGCAAAATGTAATGTGAATGTTTTCGGAGCATTCACTCTTTCCTCAGACAATGAAAAGTGAACAAGACAGTGCTTAAATGGAAATACAGGACCCACCCATATCCGCTGCAACCAATCACAACCCTTCATTTCAATCAGCAACAATTGTATATAGGAGATAATATCCACACAAAGTTAAGTTTATAAAAACATGTCAATCAATTAGAGATATGGAAACCATATCAATAGTGTAACCCTTAATCATAATCTAACACAAAATAAAGTATAGATATAACGTGTATCTCAATAGTGACAACGTGTGTTGTATACCCTAATCACCAGTAAAACAGTTGAACAGTAAAAACCAAGGAGATAGATGCAAGGCAATCTTAAGTACATGGATGACATTTGTCACCACATATAATCCTGCAGTTGATGTGCTGGCCAAATCAGTTAGAGAACATTGGAGCCTATTGTCAACCGATTCAATACTACCATTCCAGTTAATGGAACCCCCTAGGGTGGGCTTTAAGAGGGGTAGAAATCTGCAAGACATGTTGATTCTCACAGATCCTTCACATGCATACCTCAAGGACACATGGCTAAAGACCCAAAAATTTGGTTGCTTTAAGTGTATCAGCTGCACCACTTGTAATTCTATGATCTAGGTAAGTTCCTTCCATAAATTTGATTTGCTACTGACATGCTATTATGTGTGAACTCACATGCCCTTACGCAGCATGCTCTAGAGATGGGAAGTTCAGTTCATCTGGATGAATCGGTTCATTTGGTTCAGTTTGTTTAACTGAACCGGTTCATGAACCGATTCATCAGTTCACCAAATGAACACATAGCACAGAGCCACAGATTCTTGTTTTACTGAAACTCCACCCCCCCCCCAATTGCTTATCCGATTCCTCCTGTATAATTCATGAATCGTGAGTCCTGAGTCACTGTGTAAGTCCGATTCAGGCAATACATATGCAGTAGGCAATACATATGCAGTAGGCAATACATATGCAGCATGTAGTTACAGCACTGCAAGCTTGCAGTTTGTTTAAGTAGAAATTGGTTGTAGAAAATGGTTATACAATTTGCTTGTCTAACATATATTGTGGTTTTCCAAAGCAATTTGGGGGAAAGAAATATGGGTTCAAAAATGATTTTGATTGTGACAGTGTAAGTCCCTCTGAAGTGATAGAAACAGAACATATAGGTTAAGGAGCAGATCAGGAGGTTCAGCCCAAGAGGAAGAAAATGCTCAGTATTGCATGCCATCAATATAAACATATTTAGGCGTTTCTGCTAATAATAAACACAATACAGATATTTAAACATAATATTACAACATGAATCAGTGTACTGTTAACTGAGCGAGTTAGTTAACAGCACACTGATTCAGTACACTGATACAACAGCACTGGTAATATGATCCTAGAGTGAGGCTGTCTGATTCTGCTGAGTGATTCATTGCAAAGGAGGAGTTAGCTGAAGCAGAACTCACTCTAGGATCGTATTACCAGTGCTGCTGCAGACTCAGAAAGTGAACTGTTTCAAACGAATCAGTTCAGTCTGGTGAATTGATTCATACAGTTCAGTGAAAAGAACCAGTTCAAAAGAACGATTCGTTCACGAACTGGACATTACTAGCATGCTCCTGATCGCCATACAGGCAATGTTTGTGGATATGGTGTGTGTAATGACGATGTGGATTGGAGTTGGAGAGCGTGTCTGGACACAAGGTGGGTCCATCTACATGACATTGCACTATAATGCAGTATACTGGTTTATATTTCTGTATGTTCTGTTTAGTTTAATCACAAGACCTTTGAGCCTGATAACGTATTGTGCTAATTGAGCTTGAATGCTCTATGTGGGTATGATAATCTGTCTCCTTGTTTTTACTGTTCAACTGTTTAACTGGTGATTAGGGTATACAATACACTTAGTCACTATTGAGATACACGTTATATCTATACTTTTTATGCTAGACTATGATTAAGGGTTACACTATTGATATGGTTTCCATATCTCTTTTTTTTTTTAAATCTTTTTATTGAATTTTTTTTGAGTTATGACATCGATATAAACAAAAAATCAACAAGAAAAGTTTTCAAACATGCAGTCATAACATTAACCGGACCTCCCTAACCATAAGCATATCTACCAACTATTACAATATTTTCTTTACCCTTATGGGAGGAGGTTGTTACAAAATCACTGACTTTTCTAGCTTTAAACTTAGTTATGACTTCAGGTACTTCAACACATCAATACCTCATAAAAAGGAAGAATAAGAAGGAAAAAAAAAAGAATTAGAAATAGAACTTAATTCAGTCTGAGTGATGTCCGCGAGGTCAGAACACCTGCTCCTATGGTCGAGGACCTTGAAAGAGCTAGTGGCCCTCCCATCGCAGTTTGGGTTAGCCAGTTAAATTGACACTAGCTTACCAAAAAAAAAAAAAAAAAAAGGGGGGGGAGAAGGGGGAAAGGGGGAAACTCTCTCCCACTACCCATCATGTTCTGGTAGCCATGTTCTTGAGAACTGTCCCCTTTCTACTTGTATAAACCACTCTGAATTCTTAAATGGGGAAACTAATTGTAGTTGTACTATCGTGGGGAAGGATAAAATCGTCAACTTCCACTTAGTAAAAAATTGCTGTAATTGCCTATTGTTATAGTTTTTCATATTGTACTGTTCTAATATTATTTGGCACTGGACTTTCTCCAGAAATTCAGAAAATCTAGGGTTTGTTTTAGCCTTTCAATTCGTAAATATCACATTTCTTCCCACTAATATCACTGCATTCAAGAATTTAAAATTGGCTTTCACTATGTCATATTTAAATAGGAGGAGAGTTTCACTTAATGTAATTTTAATCTGTATTCCCATAACCTTGTTGCACCAAAAATTTACTTTTTTCCAGAATTTAACAACTTTAGGACATGCCCATATACAATGTATTAGATCTGCCATTTCCTGCCTGCACTTGGGACATATACCTACCCCCCCATCCCATTTGGCTAACCTAGCTGGGGAGAGATACGCCATATTGAGTAATTTAATATGCAATTCACGCCAACTAACTGAGACCGTAGCTTTAGTAACTAAGCTCACGCTCTTAGTAATCGCCTCCCCTTCCACTTGTGGCAAAACTTTCTTCCATTTCCTCACTAATGTATTGATATGAATTCCTCTATGATAGTTTATTAGCAATTTATATATCTGTGCAATATTATTAATCTCTTCATGGTATAATCTTATTATCTTGCCTAAGTTCCCCATATCTAAATTGGACCCTGTTTCTACCTTTAAAATCCCTATCCAGTGACGAATTTGTAAATAAGCATAAAACTATGTTTTTGGTAGGTTGTATTTGACTCTTAATTAATCAAAAGTTTTTACTACCAACTTCTTCTCCTAGCAGACCTGCCCTAAGGAGTGAAGGCCTTCTTGTGCCCACACCGAAAAGATTGATGCTGTCAAACCTGGGGGAAAGCTTGGATTTCCCAATATAGGGAGAAATTCGGACTTACGAAAATTGTATTTAATTCCTATGCAAATCTTCTGCCAAGCACCTATAATATCTTTAATAGTGATAAACTGTGTTATACTAGCAGGCATTTTGGCCAATGGGTAATGCAATACAGCTTTCAAACTGAATGGGTCTATTAAATATGATTCTAATCTCAATAACGTGACCTGTTCTTTCTCAGTGATCCAATCGATCGCAAACTTACATAGAGCCACATAATTGTAGAATCTAATATTTGGGCAGGCAAGGCCACCACAAACTTTTGGAAGTGTTAACGAGAATAAAGCTATACGTGACTTTTTATCTTGCCAAATTAAATTATTAAAGCTCCTCTGTAGTCGCGAAATATCCTTGTTATATAATAATAAGGGAAAATTTTAGAGAAAATATAAAAGTTTGGGGAACAGGATTGCCTTAATGAACATGATTCTAGACAAAATACTTAATGGCAGGTTAGCCCAGGTTTTCATTTTGTCTTGTATATCCGCGATACATTTAGGAAAATTAAGCTCATACCACTTTCCTGGATCATTACTAAGTGTTATACCTAGATATTGTATATGCTTAGTTTCACGGAAGGGATGGGACAACTCGGTTCTTGGTTTATATATCCATAATAACTCAGATTTTTCATTATTAGTCTTATACCCAGAAAAGGAACCAAATAACCTGAATATGTCTAGAACTTGTGGTATAGACTGTGCTGTATTACTTAAGAATAGAAGGAGATCATCTGCAAAGAGTGATAGGACAAAATCTTGTCCAGCTATTCTTATCCCCTTCAGCTCCTGTCTCAAGTAAATTGCCAAAGGTTCTAACGAGAGGTTAAATAGTAGTGGAGACAGTAGACAACCCTGCCGCGTGCCTCTCTTCAAGAGAAACCTATCTGATGTATCTCCATTAACTAAAATTGATGATGAAGGATTTTGATAGAGCATTCGTATAAACTGTTGAAAGCATCCTCTCATACCAAAGCCTTCTAGCGAAGTAAAGAGATGATCCCAGCCAATCGAGTCGAATGCCTTTTTGGCATCAACCATGAGTATTGCTAAGTCTGGTCTCAAATGAGATTTTCTAAATACTTTATTCGCAAACAGGTCCAATAATAGCTGAGCTTTTCGTATGATTTTAACTGGGTTTCTTCCTGTCATAAACCTGACTTGATCCGGGTGTATAATATAGTCTAAGCATCTTTTAAGTCTATTAGAGATAATAGCTGTCATCAACTTGTAGTCCTGATTTAGGAGGGATATAGGCCTATATGATGTTAGTAGTTCAGGATATTTTCCCTTCTTCAAAATCAGGACCACATTTGAGGCTGTGAACAGAGAAAATTGTGTCTTATTACTGACGAAATAGTCATTAAATAGATCGCAGAGAGGAGAAAGTAAATGTTCCTGTAAAAGTTTATAAAATTCGGCTGGGAGGGCGTCAGGGCCTGGGGTTTTACCTGGTTTAAGCTTTTTTATCGCCTCAGATATCTCTTCCATTGAGATAGGTTTGTTGAGCATTTGTAGATCATAGCTCAGGATTTGTAGTAGTTTGATTTTTTGCCAAAACTTTTTTTTATTGGTTTTGTCTACTGGTCTGGAAGAGTAAACTTTTTGAAAATAGTCAAGAAAGGTTTGTCATATTTCTGAAACTTTAGTAAGTTTTTTATTCTGATAATTAATAGCTGATATGTAATTTTTCTGTTGCCTTGATTTAGTAATCTTGGCTAAGATTTTGGCGGAGATACCCTGGCTTCCAGCAAAAAAAGCTTTCTGCTTGTGTTCCTCCATAGTCATCATTTGTTTATAAAAAATATCTCTTTCTATTCTTGCATTCTTATATTTGTTCCAGTTGGCTTTTAATGGAGTCTGAATATAACGTGAATAATCGTTTTTAACTGTATTAGCTAGCTGTTCTTCCCTCTGTTTTCTTAATGCCTTGTACCTGATCAGATAAGCTTTTATTTCTCCCCTCAATACTACTTTTGCAGTCTCCCAGAATACTTCCGGTTTGTCTCTATAGTCCTTATTAAAATCTGAAAACTCCATCTTTCTTGTAACCAAGATCTAAATTTTATGCTATGAGTGAGGTACTGAGGGAAAAAGAACCGCGCTTTGTTGCCTTGTATGAGGTCTTTATATTTTATCTCTAAGGAGATAATTGCGTGGTCTGAGAGCTTAATTTCTTTTATATCAGTTTTAATATCTAACCTCAACAATGAAGTAGAGATTAGGAAGAAGTCAATTCTTGAGAAAGATCTGAAGGACTTTGATTCGCACGTATATTCTCTATGATCTTGATGCTGTTCTCGCCAGATATCCTTAAAGGGACGGTATACTATAAAATAGTTTTTCCCTTAATGTGTTACCAATTACGTTTTTTACCAGCTGCAGAGTATAAAATGTATGAAATTTGCTTTTTTAAGGCTTATTTGTGTATATGAATGAGCTGATTTTGTGTTTTGAAGCCACAACCTAATAAAATGGGTTGAACTTGTAGGTATAATCAGATCTCATTACTTTATCACATTGTGTACATATACCTGCTTCTTTATCTTTTATCTGTCCATAAACCAATCACCAATCCTTGGAGAGAGCAATGGAAAAACAGAATTTATGCTTACCTGATAAATTACTTTCTCCAACGGTGTGTCCGGTCCACGGCGTCATCCATTACTTGTGGGAAATGTTCTCCCCCACAGGGAAAGGCAAGGAGAGCACACAGCAAGAGCTGTCCATATAGCTCCCCCTCTGGCTTCGCCCCCCAGTCATTTGACCGACGGTTAGGAGAAAAAAGAGAAACTATAGGGTGCCGTGGTGACTGTAGTGTATAAAGAAAAAAATTTTCAAACTGATTTAAAAAAAAAAAAACAGGGCGGGCCGTGGACCGGACACACCGTTGGAAAAAGTAATTTATCAGGTAAGCATAAATTCTGTTTTCTCCAACATTGGTGTGTCCGGTCCAACAACCAAAAACAGAACTTTCCAAGATAGTAACTTAATATCTATGGAATGTAAAGGTTCAAACGGAACCCCTTGAAGAACTGAAAGAACTAAATTTAGACTCCAAGGAGGAGTCATGGGTCTGTAAACAGGCTTGATTCTAACCAAAGCCTGAACAAAAGCTTGTACATCTGGCAAAGCTGCCAGTCGTTTGTGCAACAAGACGGATAATGCAGAAATCTGTCCTTTTAGAGAACTAGCTGACAATCCTTTATCCAAACCTTCTTGGAGAAAGGAGAGAATCTTTGGAATTTTAATCTTACTCCAGGAGAATCCTTTGGATTCAAACCAACAGATATATTTTTTCCATATTTTATGGTAAATCCTTCTAGTCACAGGTTTTCTGGCTTGGACCAGAGTATCAATCACAGAATTTGAAAACCCACGCTTGGATAAAATCAAGCGTTCAATTTCCAAGCAGTCAGCTGCAGAGAAACTAGATTGGGATGTTCGAATGGACCTTGTACTAGAAGGTCCTGTCTCAAAGGTAGCTTCCATGGTGGAGCCGATGACATATTCGCCAGGTCTGCATACCAAGTCCTGCGTGGCCACGCAGGAGCTATCAGAATCACCGAGGCCTTCTCCTGTTTGATCCTGGCTATGAGCCTGGGGAGGAGAGGAAACGGTGGAAACACATATGCTAGGTTGAACGACCAAGGCGCCACTAATGCATCCACTAGAGTCGCCTTGGGATCCCTGGATCTGGACCCGTAGCAAGGAATCTTGAAGTTCTGACGGGACACCATTAGATCCATGTCTGGAATGCCCCATAATTGGGTTAACTGAATAAAGACCTCCGGATGGAGTTCCCACTCCCCCGGATGGAAAGTCTGACGACTCAAATAGTCCGCCTCCCAGTTGTCTACTCCTGGGATGTGAATAGCAGATAGATGGCAGGAGTGATTCTCTGCCCATTGGATTATCTTGGTTACTTCCTTCATCGCTAGGGAACTCTTTGTTCCCCCCTGATGATTGATGTACGCAACAGTCGTTATGTTGTCCGACTGAAATCTTATGAACCTGGCTTCCGCTAGCTGAGGCCAAGCCAGGAGTGCATTGAATATAGCTCTTAGTTCCAAAATGTTTATCGGGAGAAGCGACTCTTCCCGCGACCATAGGCCCTGAGCTTTCAGAGAGTCCCAGACCGTGCCCCACCCCAAGAGGCTGGCGTCGGTCGTGACGATGACCCACTCCGGTCTGCGGAAACTCATTCCCTGAGACAGGTGATCCTGGGTCAACCACCAGAGAAGTGAGTCCCTGGTTACCTGGTCTACTTGAATTTGGGGAGACAAGTCTGTATAGTCCCCATTCCACTGATTGAGCATGCACAGCTGTAATGGTCTTAGATGAATTCGAGCAAAAGGAACCACATCCATTGCTGCGACCATTAGTCCTATTACTTCCATGCATTGAGCTATGGAGGGTTGAGGAATAGAGTGAAGAACTCGACAAGCTTTTAGAAGCTTTGTCTTTCTGACGTCTGTGAGAAAGATCTTCATTTCCACAGAATCTATTATTGTTTCCAGAAAAGGAACCCTTGTGGACGATGACAGTGAACTTTTTTCTATGTTCACTTTCCACCCGTGAGATCTGAGAAAAGCCAACACAATGTCTGTATGAGCCCACGCTTTGGAAAGAGACGACGCTTGGATTAGGATGTCGTCTAGATAAGGTGCTACAGCGATGCCCCTCGGTCTTAGGACTGCTAGAAGGGACCCTAGCACCTTTGTGAAAATTCTGGGAGCGGTGGCTAAACCGAATGGAAGAGCCACAAACTGGTAATGTTTGTCCAGAAAGGCGAACCTCAGGAACTGATGATGAGATTTGTGGATTGGGATATGCAGATATGCATCCTTCAGATCCACGGTAGTCAAAAATTGACCCTGCTGGATTGTTGGTAAGATTGTCCGAATGGTTTCCATCTTGAAGGATGGAACTCTGAGGAACTTGTTTAATATCTTTAAATCCAGAATTGGCCTGAAAGTTCCCTCTTTTTTGGGAACCACAAACAGGTTTGAGTAAAACCCTAGACCTTGTTCCCCGGAGGGGACTGGGTTTATCACTCCCATCTTTGATAGGTCTCTTACACAATGTAAGAATGCTTGTTTCTTTATCTGGTCTGAAGATAAGCGAGACAGGTGGAACCTTCCCTTTGGAGGAAGTCCCTTGAATTCTAACAGGTATCCCTTGGAAACTATCTCTAGTGCCCAGGGATCCAGAACATCTTTTGCCCAAGCCTGAGCGAAGAGAGATAGTCTGCCCCCTACCAGATCCGGTCCCGGATCGGGGGCTACCCCTTCATGCTGTCTTGGTAGCAGCAGCAGGTTTCTTGGTTTGTTTACCCTTGTTCCAGCCTTGCATGGGCTTCCAAGCGGGTTTGGGCTGGGCCGCGTTACCTTCTTGTCTAGCGGCAGTGGAGTTATTAGCCGGTCCGTTCCTGAAATTGCGAAAGGAACGAAAATTAGACTTGTTCTTAGCCTTAAAAGGCCTATTCTTTGGGAGGGCATGGCTCTTACCCCTAGTGATGTCTGAAATAATTTCCTTCAATTCCGGCCCAAAAAGGGTCTTACCCTTGAAAGGAATATTCAGTAACTTAGTCTTGGACGACACGTCTGCCGACCAGAATTTTAGCCAAAGCTCCCTCCGCGCTACTATAGCAAAACCTGAGTTTTTCGCCGCCAATTTCGTTATTTGAAAGGCGGCATCCAATATAAAGGAATTAGCTAACTTTAATGCGTGAATTCTGTCCATGACTTCTTCATAGGAAGTCTCTTTCTGGAGCGACCTTTCTAGTTCTTCGAACCAAAAGGACGCCACTGAAGTGACAGTAATAACACACATAGCTGGTTGAAGGATGAACCCTTGCTGAACAAAAATCTTTTTAAGCAATCCTTCCAATTTTTTATCCATAGGATCTTTGAAAGCGCAGCTGTCCTCTATAGGAATAGTTGTGCGCTTCGCTAGTGTTGAAACAGCTCCCTCAACCTTCGGGAACGTTTGCCATGCGTCCCTTCTAGGGTCTACTATGGGAAACATTTTCTTAAATATAGGAGGTGGGGCAAAGGGTACACCTGGCTTCTCCCACTCCTTTTCCACTATGTTCGCTACCCTCTTAGGTATTGGAAAAGCGTTGTCGTGCACTGGGACCTCTAAAAATGTGTCCAATTTGCACAACTTCTCTGGTACTACCATGGAATCACAGTCATCCAGAGTAGCTAATACCTCCTTAAGCAAAGCACGGAGATGTTCTAGCTTAAACTTAAATGCCACTAGATCAGGTTCTGCCTGTTGAGAAATTTTTCCTGAGTCTGAAATTTCCCCCTCAGACAGCCCTTCCCTCACAGCCAATTCCGATTGATGTGAGGGTAAAATAGATAAGGCATCGTCAGCGTCTGATTGTTCATCCTTTTTTTCTGTATTTAAAACTGAACAATCACGCTTTCTCTGAAAAACTGGCAGTTTGGATAAAAGATTTGCTATAGAATTATCCACTACTGCTGATAATTGTTGCATAGAAATAAGCACTGGCGCGCTAGGTGTCGCCTGCGCGGGCAAAGCTGGTGTAGACAAAGAGGATGTAGAGCTATCCCCACTACCTTCATTAGATAAATCATCTTGGGCAACATTATGAAAAATAACAGAGCTGTCCTGATTTTGTTTGGACGCTATGGCGCAATTATCACAAACACTCGAAGGGGGAACCACATTTGTCTCTATACACACAGAACATAGGTTATCTGATGGAACAGACATGTTAAACAGATTTAGGCAGGCAAACAATGCAATAAAACGATTTTAAACAAAAACGTTACTGTGTCTTTAAATAATAAAATGACACATTTATTTCTGAATGTTCAAAAAACTATGAAGGCAATATCCGATTTTTCTGAAATTTGGACCCCAGTGTCTTAATGCTTAGAAAGTATTGCACAGCAAATATGGAGACTCTAGCTCTTAAAACAAGCAAACCGGAGCTAATTGTTGGATTTAACAGTTTTTACACACCACAATCCCAGCTACAGCCTTGCTGCAGCTTTTTACCTTCCTTAGGGGTCACCATTCACAGAAAAAAGCCTTTTGGAGTCACTTTCTGAACCACAGGACCCTCTCACATGAATCTGCATGCACTGCCTTGAAATTCAACTGCACAGCTGAAGTGTCAAAATGAGGCTTCCTCCCTCAGCACACTAGAGTGAAGGGGCCTTCCTGACTAGATTTAGGTGTCTAAAACAAGCCAGATCGATAAAAAACGTTCCCAAGTGTATGTGAGCTTATAAAATATTTTAAATGGTATAATATTGTAATAAAAACCAATCGATTTAGCCCCTAACAGTGTCTACCAGCATAAAAAACAAAAAGGGGAAAGCTTTTTCAAAACAAAAAAAAAAAGCAAAGAACATGTAAAAAAAAAAAAAAAAAAAAAAAGGGGAAGCCTGTTATCTTTTTTGCTGAGGTGAAAGAAAAATGGCTTACCGTTTCCCCTGAGGGGAAAAATGACTGTCATCTAGCATTAGCCTGTGTTGTTAGAAGGAGACTAGTCATACCTGAAGCAGATGAGTCTGCAAACTGTTACCCCCAACTGAAGTTCTCTTGTTTCAACAGTCCTGCGTGGTAACAGTAATGGATTTTAGTTACTTGTGCTAAAATCATAGCCCTCTTAAACAGAAATCTTCATCACTTTTCTGTTATAGAGTAAATAGTACAAGCCAGCACTATTTTAAAATAACAAACTCTTGATAGAAGAATAAAAAACTACAACTAACACCACAAACTCCTCGCCATCCCCGTGGTAGATGCTACTTGTTCAGAGCGGCAAGGAGAATGACTGGAGGGCGGAGCCAGAGGGGGAGCTATATGGACAGCTCTTGCTGTGTGCTCTCCTTGCCTTTCCCTGTGGGGGAGAACATTTCCCACAAGTAATGGATGACGCCGTGGACCGGACACACCAATGTTGGAGAAATTAACATTTTATTACCTTATCTCTTCTATAACCCACTGGGAGTGTAATTTCTTCTACTGTCTGTGTTAATACAGTTTGGCCTCGAGTCCAAAAGCTTTCAAGATGGGTGGGGATACCAAAGGCTAAATAAACTAATTCAAATAACCAATATAAGGTTAATGGAAATACTTGTGAACAATTTAATACACTCCAGCAGGTAAAGTAGATTATTGGGAACAAATTAAAGGGGAGAAAATTTTTGAGTAAACTGTCCCTTTAAAGGCCAGCTTCTGACTGAACCTGCGAAGTATTATAGATTCCCTAGTCTTCTTATCAGTAGACTTACTGTTAAATCTATCTAGGATATGTGAAAATGTCATATTATAGTCGCCCGCCACTATTATATTTTTCCCTACATACTGAAATAATTTAAGACTTAACATTTCCCAAAATTCTTTCTCCGTTTTATTCGGGCCATAGAGATTACATAAAACAAAATAATTTTTATTAATTTGGACTAATGACAATATCTGGTAGTTCAACTGCTTATTAAACAATATTGCCATCCCCCTTTCTCGCTGATTGTATGGTGTATAGACAACCTCCCCTACCCATTTAGTTTTCAGTTTTAGCGCTTCTATAGGGGATAGATGCGTCTCCTGTATAAGGGCTATGTCTGGTTTGTGGGAGCTTAGATGTTTAATCATTAATTTTTGTTTTATTGGGGAAGAAATTCCCCCTATATTCCAAGACAAAAAGTTAAGTCTGTGCACCATTAATTAACATTTTGGTAGTAGGGGAGAGGAGGAAAACAAGAAAAGAAAAAAAAAAGGGGGGGGGGGCAAGAAAATATAAAAACAGAGCTTAAAAGTATAGCCAATGACAGGCAAGAAACATATATCTCCTTTTGAGAAAACATCAACAGCAAAAATAACATTGACATAAAAAATTGGGCCTATTGTCATATACCCATCCATCTGATTACTCTACCTTATTGTTACAACAGAAGGTCTGAGCATCTTCTGTTTTAGTAAACGTGAGTATGTCACCATCCTTTTCCAGTACAATTTTCGCCGGATACAGTAATCTGGTGTTGAAGTTTGCTTTAATTAATCTGGAACAGTATGGTGCCATTTCTCTCCGTTTTGCTTAAGTTTCTGATGAAAAGTCTTGAAACAGTAAAAGCCTCACTTGGCCTATCATGGAATTTGTCTTGGAAATTTAAAAATTTGATAATTACAGGTCTGGGTCTAACTACCCCATCAATCTTATTCCAGGCTGGGCCAATTCTATGGGCTCTTTCCACTGGGATTACTAAATTTTCTGTCTGTCTGCCTACTAGTCTGGGAAGTGTACTTGAGGCAAATTTTAGAAGATCCATAAATTCCCCGCTTTCTGGTAGGCCGATAACCCTAAGATTGTTGCGGCGTGACCTATCCACTAACTCCTCTATCCTAGAGTGTAGTGCAGTTAACCTCTTGTCCTGGCTAGTGGCTATTTGTTCCTGAATGATGATCCTGTCATCAATATCAGAAACTCTAGTTTCCAGCTCAGACATTCTAGATGAAAATTGTCTAATCCCGCAAGCTCCTGGCCGTTTCATCAAGTTAATTAACTTGATGAAACTGCCAGGAGCTTGCGGCTGAGAAAAGCGTTTTAAGCTCACCAATAAATAACTATCTGATTTTATCTAAAGTCTTTTATCAGCATTACCTTGTCTTTGTTTCCTGGGAGTAATTGAACTCATAAGCGGTTCTTTACATACGGCTACTTCTGTCAACATTTAAGGAACTCTTGTCGCCAAGCAGAAGCTGCATACCACAATCCGTGTCTTCATAGAAGATCCTTGGCTGTTGACGGAGGAGAGCCCTCAGCCACACTCACGATTGATTGTATCATCCACAATCCAGCGCACTGACTGCTGCAAAACGTCAGCCTGCACATTCGCACTTCTTTCTATAAGAGTGCCAGTATACTTGTGAGTATATTTCCACACGCTTGTTGTTAACCTGTCACTTCATATTTTGGAGTTTTTCTACACTATGAGGCGCTGTCTTTTTGTATCCATTCTGCAGATTTACTGATTGATCATTCAGTTCCAAGACCAGCAGCCCGGTTATATCAGTCTACCACTGCACTAGAAACTGAGTCACTTTTGTGGGACTTCACACATTATTATATGGACACTTCCCAATATTTTTTGGGCATCACCAGTATGTGTTGAGATTTCTTTATCTCATGTTTTTTGTGTAATTTCACTTTTATTATTTATGCCATCAGGGGTTATGTATCACATTGTATATTAACACATATTGATTTAATTATTTCGCTGTACCATTTTCAATTAGGTTTGTGACCATATTGGCAAATATTGTACACCAGAGCTTACACAGTATTGCATTTATAGTGGCGCACTCTATTACTATACATTTAGTATAGCTCTGCATGTTCCTATATGTGGTTATAATTAAGGTTGAGCCGTAAGCACAGTATTGTTAGTGCAAGCAGACAGAGTTTAAGTGTAGATGCAAGCAGGCAGACAGGCAAACAGTCTCAGTTCGAACTTTTTAGGTATAGTCAGACCCCAGCAAACCTGTTTATACTACCGGGCATGTCTCGTTATAGGGAAAGTTCATGCAGGCAGTTACTCACAGGTCTGGCTTCACAGTACTGTAGTACTTCAGTTTAAAAAAAAATTGTTATAGTTAGTCTGTTCCTGTATAGAGTTAAGGTTGATGTTAAGCCGTAGGTACAGTGTTGTTAATGCGAGCAAACAGTCTTCAAATATTAATGCAAGCAGTCAAACAGTAGTCTCAGTTCGTACCTTTTAGCTGTAATCAGTCCCCAGCGTACCTGCTTATACAACCAAGCGTGTCTCGTTATAATAAAGGTTTATGCAGGGGAACCCCACTGTTACTCACGGATCTGGGTTCTCGGCACTAAGATAATCTGGCTTCAGATCCTCTGCTGGAATTCTTGGTCCGCTGGGCACTGTAATAGCTCTCACTCTTCTCTCACCTTCTATGCAGGTAGCTGCCCTCTTTTCGGCGTCCCTGCAGCTGTACTCCATGCTCGCAGTAAACTCTGTTGGCAAGGTCGGCTGTGTCTTGCTCCTCCTTGTTTCCGAGGTATGACGGCACCTTCAAATTATCATAGCCTGCTATCGGACCCTAGCCGACAGGGCCTCTTAGGCGTATGTGGGACTTCCCAGCAAGTAGCGATGTTGGCTACACCTTCCAGGCCACTGTGAATACGGGCCAAGGAAGCCAAAAGCTTGGGGTCGATGTGAGCTAGCTCTTTTCCTCAGAGCTCTGTGCTAGCCTAACCTCCGGTCACACCTCCACCTGGTTTCCATATCTCTAATTGATTGACATGTTTGTATACACTTAACTTTGTGTGGATATTGACATGTTTGTATACACTTAACTTTGTGTGGATATTATCACCTATATACAATTGAAGCTAAGGGTTGTGATTGGTTGCAGGGGATATGGGTGGGTCCTGTATTTCATTTTAAGCACTGTCTTGTTCACTTTTGATTGTCTGAGGAAGGAGTGAATGCTCCAAAAACATTCACATTATAGTTTGCTGTGTGTTAAATCCAGAGAGTACAATCATTGGACTTTGTTTTATATATATACCGACTGTCATTGGCTCACTCATGTGTTCAATTAGAAACCTGTAGTGCATTTCTGCTCCTTCATCTTTACCATCTTTAATTTGAAAAGCCACTATCAATGTATGCACTGTTTTATAGGGTTACTTTACATACATCCAAGCTTCCAAATGTTCTGCATATTTAGGATTGTTAAGGTTTGGGAGGTCTGAACCCAGCCAGCATCTGGAAACTCCCCTGCTCTAATCAAACCTGTCCTGCCCATGACTTGTCATAGCCACCAAACACAAGTAAATCTACCCATAGAGCACCCAATTATATGCACACAGGTTTCCCTGCCTCCCGTACTAGATAGCTTCTGGTAAATGTTGGGGGTATACAGACATTGGAAAATGAAAATGCTAGCATGTAAGAAATCTAGAAAATATATTAAATTAGAGCAGGAGGTGAGGAGAAATCTGCTTGTATACAAACACATAATGAAAGCATGCTATCACCAAGTGAATTAATGGTAAAAGTAAACTAAACAACAATTAAAGGGGTAGTAAACCTAGCAAAAATTGTTATAAAATTCTGCACATAGTGTAGAATTATATAACATTAGCTGACCGCCATGTTTCTAAAGCAAAGGGTTGTATAGGTATTTCACAACAAAAACAGACCGCCGCTACTTGCTCTACTGAGCTAGTCTGTTTTCTTCATCTAAGCGCATTGCGGGCACACTGTCTAGTCACAGCGTGCCCGATAGCGCTATTAAACTCAATGTAGCTCACTCTCACTACCAGACCAGAGCGGGAGAAAGCTACATTGAGTTTAATAGCGCGATCATTAGACAGCGTGCCCAGATGCCCAGTAGAGCCAGGAGCGGCGTTCAGTTTTCGTGGTGAAATATCTATATAACCCTTTGCTTTAGAAACATGGCAATAAGCTAATTATATATAATTCTGCACTATGTGCAGAATTATATAACATTATTTGCTAGGTTTACTGTTTCTTTAAGGTTATGTCAATATATACTGTAAATGATTAATAAGTTGATTAATGGGAGTAAAAAAAAATAAGAGCTTATGTAAACATTGAATTGAGAAAAAAGAAAAGAAGTTTCAACATAATAAATATATTTGGCTAGATTACAAGTGGCGTACAAGTGGCGTGCTAATGACTGCACGGGACGCGATATGCAGTATTGCTGGACCTTGCTAATATTAGTGCGCAACTTGATATTACAAGTCCATAGCAAGTCAGATTTTACCAGAGAAGGGTTAGCGTGGCTGACATTGCTCTAGCATACCTGACATTGATCTAGCGCAATCTATACTTTCAATGGATATCGTGATCATACTAAATAGCGCTGATATAAGTGGAAAGTTACGCTAGGATATTTAATACAACTTCAGACCTAAACTAAAGTGCAAGGGTTAATAAACTTTTACACTCATAAATACATTTTAATAAAATATCTCTCTCTCTTTCTCTCTCTCTCTTTCTCTCTCTCCAGGGGCGGAACTTCCAGTGTTGCAACTTCCAGTGTTGCAAAGGTTGAGGCTGCCACCGGGCCTGGGAGGTCCACCACTCTCAGGGGCGCTCACTGCCGTGGGCCTAACTACTTATCCCCTGTGAGAGCGCTATCTGGCACTGCCAGCCTGAAGCAGCCACTGCTCTTAGCCAGTGGAGCAATGGAACAGCCACTGGCCCGCCTGCCCTTAACTCTTTGCTAAACTTGTAAGCCACAGTGCATAGCAACACTGGCCCTGGTGAGTGCTGCAGCTTTATTGGTAATGCCTATATACATATATATAGCGCAATTGCCAATCAAGCTGTGGCACTCACCAGGACCAGTGTTGCTACGCACTGTGGCTTACAAGTTAGCAAGGAGTTAAGATAGCATGTGCACCACTGGCATCTTAAAGATTAGGTTTGGCGCTTAGGAGCAGCAATTCAGAGTGGGACACATATTCACAGCTGTAACAAAGCAGGATCTTTTTTTCGAAACTGCTAAACAGCATAATAAAACAGAACGGCGCGGTAAAAAAGTAAAATCACTGTGCCCGCCATCAACGCTGACAGCTGGCTCAGTGATTTTACAGTTTGTACCGTGCCGTTCTGTTTAAGTATTATGCTTTTTAGGCATTTGGTGTTACCAGAAAGGTATCCTACTTTGTTACTGGTGTATGGATTAATAGACATCGGCATGCCATTATTATAATTTCCTGAGAAAAGGAGAGCCTTTTGATGTCGTCACAGTCACGGCTAAGAGTGAGAACTGGGTCCGCTTGCTTGAGGAGATCTGATCTTCATGAACGTCATCATATGTTGGAGTCTTGGAGATGCAGCTACAGTTTCAAGGGGATGCCTTCCGGTAATCACTGTGAGCACAACAATTAATTTTTTTTCATTGCTATTTGTATTCTAGTGCGGCATGTTTAACAGAAAATGCACCTCCATCGACCCTCTAATCTCTGTATAAATACCTGGAATTTAGCCTTTAGTCACCTTCCTATTTTGTGCTGTTGCTACACATACTCACAGGGAAGTGCCTCCACTGATGACAACGCTTTTTATTGGCCCCAGGCATTGATGAATTTTAAAAGGAATTTGTGCACCAAAAAGAGCAAAGGCTTGGAGCAGGATTTTTATAACTGGTAGCCTGTTTTGTGGAGCACATTTGTAGTTAATGCATGTACTGGCAGCAAGGTAAAGCCCTGGTAAACATTTAATTTGGAAATGCTATGGGAAAAAAATAAAGTTTTTGGACTCCATTAAACTATTTATAATACTAACCATTCTTTAAATTTTAGTTCAGTTTCTAACTTGGTGGAGAACAGAGTAAGGTAAGGTGTAGATTACTGCTGCTGTAAAGATTTAGTCACCCCACTTCATCCACTTCCTTGTGCTAGTGATTAGATTAGGCTCCAGTATGCTGTTTGGAGAGTGTCTAAATTGTTATGCAGTGGAAAAACTATCTAACATTAAAGGGACATGAAACAAATTTTTTTCTTTCAGAATTTAGAAAGAGCGTGCAATTTTAAACAACTTCCTAATTTTCTTCTACCATCTAATATCTTAATTGTCTTGATATCCTTTGCAGAAAAATATATCTAGATAGGCTCAGTAGCTGCTGATTGGTGGCTGCATATAGATGCCTTGTGTGATTGGCTCACCCATGTGCATTGCTATTTCTTCATCAATGGATATCTAAAGAATGAAGCAAATTAGATAATAGAAGTAAATTGGAATGTTGTTTATCCCCTTAACAACTGAGGACGTGCAGGGTACGTCCTCAAAAAAAAGGCAGTTAACGCCTGAGGATGTACCCTGCACATCCTCGGTGTGGAAAGCAGCTGGAAGCGATCCTGCTCGCTTCCAGCTGCTTTCCGGTTATTGCAGTGATGCCTCGATATGGAGGCATCCTGCAATAACCTTTTGTAGCCATCCAATGCAGAGAGAGCCACTCTGTGGCCCTCTCTGCACCGGACATCTATGGCTTACTTCATTGGTGGGTGGGAGCCTATGTGGGAGGCGGGTAGCGGCCATCGATGGCCCTGGTGATGTGGAGGGGGGCGGGATCGTGGACGGGGATGACCGGGGGTGGGCAGGCGCGCGCACAGGGAGGGAGCGGGTAGGAACCGCTACACTACAGAAAAATATGTATTTTAATTGGGTAAAAAAGGTGGTGGGGGTTGGTGTGTGTGTGTGGGGGGGAAGCTACACTACAGGAAAAAAAAAAAAAACATGTTTTTTTGCAAACTGGGATGTGTCAGGTGGGAGGCTGATCTCTACACTAAAGCTAAAATTAACCCTGCAAGCTCCCTACAAACTACCTAATTAACCCCTTCACTGCTAGCCATAATACACGTGTGATGCGCAGCAGCATTTAGCGGACTTCTAATTACCAAAAAGCAATGCCAAAGTCATATATGTCTGCTATTTATGAACAAAGGGGATCCCAGAGAAGCATTAACAACCATTTTGCCATAATTGCACAAGCTGTTTGTAAATAATTTCAGTGAAAAACCTAAAATTGTGAAAAAATTTACGTTTTTTTTTAATTTGATCGCATTTGGCGGTGAAATGGTGGCATCAAATATACCAAAATGGGCCTAGATCAATACTTGGGGTTGTCTACTACACTACACTAAAGCTAAAATTAACCCTAGAACCTCCCTACATGCTCCCTAATTAACCTCTTCACTGCTGGGCATAATACACGTGTGGTGCTCAGTGGCATTTAGCAGCCTTCTAATTACCAAAAAGCAAAGCCAAAGCCATATATGTCTGCTGTTTATGAACAAAGGGGATCCCAGAGAAGCATTTACAACCATTTGTGCTATCATTGTTTGTAAATAATTTCAGTGAGAAACCTAAAGTTTGTGAAAAAAAATTGTGAAAAAGTGAACAATTTTTTTTATTTGATCTCATTTGGCGGTGAAATTGGTGGCATGAAATATACCAAAATGGGCCTAGATCAATACTTTGGGTTGTCTTCTAAAAAAAATATATACATGTCAAGGGATATTCAGGGATTCCTGAAAGATATTAGTGTTCCAATCTAACTAGCGCTAATTTGGAAAAAAAGTGGTTAGGAAATAGCAAAGTGCTACTTGTATTTATGGCCCTATTACTTGCAAAAAAAGCAAAGAACATGTAACATTGGGTATTTCTAAACTCAGGACAAAATTTAGAAACCATTAAGCATGGGTGTGTTTTGGTGGTTGTAGATGTGTAACAGATTTTGGGGGTCAAAGTTAGAAAAAGTGTGTTTTTATTTTCATTTTTTCCTCATATTTTATAATTTTTTTATAGTAAATTATAAGATATGATAAAAATAATGGTATCTTTTGAAAGTCCATTTAATGGCGAGAAAATTGGTATATAATATGTGTGGGTACAGTAAATGAGTAAGAGGAAAATTACAACTAAACACAAACACCGCAAAAATGTAAAAATAGCCTTGGTCCCAAACGGACAGAAAATGGAAAAGTGCTGTGGTCATTAAGGGGTTAAAGGGACACTGAACCCATTTTTTTTCTTTTGTAATTCAGATAGAACATGCAATTTTAAGCAACTTTCTAATTTACTCCTATTATCAATTTTTCTTCGTTCTCTTGCTATCTTTATTTGAAAAAGAACCAACCAGCAAGAACAACCCAGGTCGTTCACGAAAAATGGGACGGCATCTAAACTTACATTCTTGCATTTCAAATAAAGATGCCACGAGAATGAAGAAAATTTGGTAATAGAAGTAAATTAGAAAGTTGCTTAAAATTTCATGCTCTATCTGAATCACAAAAGAAAAAAAAATTGGGTTTAGTGTCCCTTTAATATTAGATGTTTAAATAGTGACAAAATAAGTGTTTCAAGCAGTTGATCTAATGTTGGGTTAGAGTATGAATGATAAATGGAAAAGGATTTCCTAAAGAAATGAGGTGTTTGAATATAAAGATTTATAATGTTTGACAAATAGTAGCTGTCTTTGGCCTATATTACAAGTGGAACAATAATAATGCTAACTTCTGTAGTTCAAATCACAACCTCACCATCACCAACTCCCTTTCCCCATAGACCTCTATGTGGCACGCATGCTAAAGAAAGTCTTTTCATTTTATCACTCTTGCCCTAAACCAAACGTGCGCTCGGCTAGACCAATTGTGCTAAAGCCGAATACTTTAAATTCCTTTTTTAAATATATATTTCTATATATAAGTATTTTTTTTAAATATGTATCTATGCCTATATATTTATATGAATACATATGTATATATATATATATATATATATATATATATATATATATATTTATGTATATATATAAAAATAAAACAATCATTATTTTTTCTAAGTGAAGAACATTGCTGATTTCAAAAGATAACCTTGTTTTTTTGGATTCACCTTAAAGGGACAGTACACTGTAAAATAGTTTTAAAATTAATGTATTTTCAATGACTAGTTATACCAGCTGCAGAGTATAAAATGTATGAGAAATTGCATTTTCAGGTTTATTTGTGTATATGAAGTAGCTGGTTTTGTGCTTTTAAACCACATCCTATTACAATGAGTAATAGGATGTGACTTTGTGTACACACACTTGCTTCCTTATCTTATATTTGTCTAGAAAACAAAAGCTCAATACTTAGAGAGAACAATAGAAAATTATCATTTTATTACTTAACTATCCTGCACCCCACTGAAAGTGTAATCTATTCTGCTGGCTGTGTGTATAGAATATATTCCAGTATAGAAACTTTCTGTGTAGGTTTGTATACCACAGGCTAATTCAGCTATTTCAAATGCCAAATCATTGGGAACAATTTAAAGGGGATACATTTTTTGAGTGAACTGTCTCTTTAAGTGATTGTAAAAAGTAAGCCAGGTTTGACAGCACAGTGAGGGAGGGACCGGATTTTAGAGATAAAGGACAACTCCAACCTGAGAGGGAAGGAACCCTTTCTTTGGGGCACAAAGCACACAGCTACAACACCCCATAATATTAAAAAATACTTATAATATTTTCCATAATTTTATAGGTATAAATATGACATGAGGTATTGGATGAATCAAAACATGCACAGCTAAAGTAAGTGGTATTTTATAGCATAAGAAATGGCAGCTGTTTAAACTTTGGGGTGTGGTTTTTGGTGTCTATGCTTTATTCATACAGCCACGGCTGAGCCTTGTGACTAACACTGCTGACAACAGCAGTTTCCACTTTGTACCTGCAGTGCTCTGCAGGTCCCAAGTGCTACTTTTACTTTGTGTTTGACCTCTTTGTGGGCGTTAAAAACAAAGCTTTTAAGTGCCGCTAGTCATAAAATTGCATGCTGTAACAAATTAAAGCATATCATTTTAGCTCTACTAATGGCCTTATAAATTAATATGCAACTATAATAAAGAAAAAGTATAGAATATAGAAGGTAAAAATCACAAAGGAATAATTAAAAAGTCTGACAAAAAAACACTAGACAAATAAGTTTTGTTGGTGCCAAAATGACATGATGATATTGAGAAGTGAAAGAAATGTAAGATCACAAAACCAAATAAAAGCTGAGTCCACGGATCAAATATTACATTGGGATTTCAAATCTGTCATCTAAAATGCAGTTGTTCCAATTGAAGAATTAAGCATTTGTTTGAGGGAGGATTTTCACAGAAGCTGTGATTCCATAGAAGAGCAGAGTAGCAATAACCAAACAGGCCTTTCCATTTTATAAACAATTTCTGTCCTACTGCTACTGCTATAGATTTGGACCAAAACAAAAATTCATCTTGAACTGATATGTATGGCAAAGGACAAGAACAAATTTAACATGGTTCTTTCTGAGTCACTTTGCTATGGAAATTCAAGAATTTTTTTTTTTACATTTATCAACGTTTAGTTTAAAACCATTTCTAAAATCCTATATTAAATATAATATTACAGTTTGTATATATCATATAACATTTAATTCTGAGGAAATAAGAACTTTATTACTTTTCATCTTTTCAATCATCTACACAATATTTCCAAAATTCACCCTTTTCTGAGCGCTGACACCACAAAGCAAATAATCCACTCCCTTGTTATCTCCGACTTGACTACTGCAACAACCTACTCGCTGGCCTTCCTCTTTCCCACCTCTCCCCCATTCAATCCATCCTAAATGCCTCTGCCAGGCTGATCCACCTTTCCAGTCGATCTGTATCTGCTGCACCTCTCTGTGAGTCCCTTCATTGGCTCCCCATTCACAGCAGAATTAAATTCAAAATTCTCACCCTTACATACAAAACTCTCACCAACCTGCTCCCCTCTACCTATCCTCTCTAATACACAAGTATACTCCATTCCGTCCACTAAGATTCAACAATGACCTGCTCCTTGCATCCGCAACTATCACCTCCTCTCTTGCTAGACTGCAGGACTTCTGTCGTGCAGCACCTACCCTCCTGAACACTCTCCCTCGTGCTGTCAGGCTTTGCCCTAATCTTTTTTCCTTTAAATGCTCCCTGAAGACTTTTCTGTTCAGAGAAGCCTACCACCCAACTCAATAATAAATTAATTTCACTTACCTAATATTTCCCTCATCTAACTCTGTATTAACATCCTTCTCAATCTTGCAGTCCTCACCTCCTGTTTCTCAACCTCCTACCCTTCTAGATTGTAAGTTCCCACGGGAATAGGGCCCTCAATCCCTCCTGTATGTGTTTGTAAATTTTGTCCTGTATCTTACAAGTCTTTTATTGTTTTATTTAAATGAATTGTATCCATGGACAGCGCTGCGGAATATGTTGGCGCTTAATAAATAAAGTATAATAATAAATAATAATAATTTTCATGCATAAGATCAGACAGTTAAACACAATAAAAATATTCTTGGTGTATCTGTGTGTGAGGGAAAAAGTTTAAATAAAACTTGTTTAAAATGAATGTGAGACTGTCAGGAAATGCCTGATCTGGCAGAAAAAACTGTGATTATTTAAAAAAGGACTGTAATACTTTTTTTTTACCATTCTCTTTTAGATAGAACAGAAAACCTTTTTTCAGTTTCATATCTTTTTATAGAGATTCCTCTGATGAACTTATATTTGGAGAATTAATTCAAACTCCACATGAATAATATTGATAATGTTGAAGTCAATTAAATGTAATGTGCATATAAATAACATAAGAATCTTCGCTGTGCATTCTGTTATTTACAGTATAAAACACAATCGATTCTACAAAACTTATTTTTTACGGAAATATGAAAGATTTTGTAAAATATTTGTATTCATTTTTAAATAGAAGAGAACAAACAAAAAAGAAAGAGAGATAGAAAGATACTCTCATAGTGGCACGTTAAATATTTTATTCGCAAACACCACTAAAATTAAGCTTTTAATGCAGGCTTGTTTTTAAAGTTGAAAATAAATTGTTTGCGTGCTAACATCTGGACTTCAGCTATCACGACTGCATTAAATTCTTCTTCCCATAGACTTCAATGGAGTGATTATTAACACATATCACTTGCTCGCTAACGTGAGGTAATTAGAAAATATTTTACATTCCAACATTCTTCTTCTTATTTAAAATATATATATATATATATATATATACATTTTTTTAAGATATATATAGATAGATAGATAGATAGATAGATAGATAGATAGATAGATAGATAGATAGATAGATAGATATAGATATATACAGATATATATTTAAAAAAGAATATTAATTAAAAGTTTGGATTTCAGAATAAGTTTGTATTTTGGAATTCTGAATTTGTACCTGTATTAAATTTAAAGATAGCATCAGAAATACTATTACAAATATATTGGTTCAAAGTTTTCTTATTCGAATATGCATAATTTGAATATTAAATGAAAAGATAGCATTAGAAAAACTATTACGTTAAACAAATGTTAGAATGCTTTACAAACATTCAAAATTCGAAAGAATGAATGTGTTAAAATTAGTTTCTTTTTTTAGAATGTTGTGAAACATTTGCAAATCCCTACTACCCAATACCAATGGTCTATGCAATAGTGAGGGATATACACAAACATACTGAAAAGGTCAGTTTAGCCTGCCAAGTTTTTCGCAAACTGGTAAAACTTAATGCAAAATAAGTAAACTGGGTGTAAAATAAATCTAAAAGCGAGATTTTGGGAAGCTATATTTTTACTGTTTTACACCTGTTAATTATCACAATTATATGTAAACTAGTCCATACAAATATTACTGGCACTAACAAATTAAAAAAAAAAAAAAATTCTTTAAAACTTATTTATTTTCAAAGCCTCCCACTGTTTTCCAAGTATTTCCTTGAACTGCTTTGTTCTGGATCAACTTAACTATAAAATAACAATTTTATGGAATTATAAATGAGGCCTTAACATGTAGATTTGTTCTTAATTTGTATTGCAGCCAGAGGCAAAAGCACTTAGTATGCTTGATATAAGAACACATAAGCAGCAAATATTGTATGCAAACTAAATCATTTTCCATTTCTTCGGGTCACTGAGATTTCAACTAATTTGAAGCAACTCTAAAAATATATACTACGCTAAACTACCTTTCTAATCGTAGTTGACGCTTTTTAAAAATGAGGTTAATAATTGAACCAACAGAAAAGACTAGCATCTTAAATATGTAAGCATTTGCCCTAGAATTGTAAAAATATGGTTTTACAAAGTTAAAAAGATGGATCTATAAAAATGATTTAAAAACTAAAAAAAATGCTAGGTAGAATAATGCATTCAAAGAAAAGATTAGTCTCAGAATAACATGTGGATATATTTTTTTTAAAGATTCATTAGTTGTTTAAATAGTGACAAAATAAGTGTTGTTTTAAGGGAGCTGCCATGTTGTAACTTAGGTTACCTTCTCTGGAGTGGACAATTAGAGACAGTTATTAATAGGTCACTAGAGTTTGCAGCCAATGACTGAAAGGAATATAACAGTGTTCTACACTTCCATTTCTAACAGGAACTGAAATGCTCACAATTTCAGAATGGAATTACAGGAAAATTAATTTATATTGTAGAGTTTATATATATATATATATATATATATATATATATATATATATATATATATATATATATATATATATATATATATATATATACCATGTCCAGTTTAACTCCAGATAGAGAATAAACAAATGCTGCACTCACCGGTCATAGAAGAAAAAGTCCTTTTATTCGCAGTTTTAACAATGCATCCAAAAAACACAAATACCCCCAAACATTTCGGTACCCTCCTGGTACCTTTCTCAATGGGTGTGTTGCAATTCTCCAGCAAATGATCCTAACTTACTAACACCCCTACCACCCTATTTAAACCCCTAGCGTGCCCCAGTGGCGGCTGGTGAATTTTGAAGATGGTGGTGCACTAGACCCCACCCCTTGAAATAAAGTCCCGTGCCTTAAATGTAAAACTATGTGTATATGATAGATACGCACTTCACACACACAGGCACTCCACACAACAAACATATTTGCATGCACACTATACACTCACAGACTATATACTATTTTGTAATGCATTTCCCATGAAATATAACATAATTCAAAACCAGTATAAATATAACATAACTGCCATAAAAATATAGGTCTATCCAGGACATCAGGATCCCACATTGCTATTTTATTTTGATTAAAAAAGCAGGTACATTACCCAAACCATGTGTGTGTGTGTGTGTATATATATATATATATATATATATATATATATATATATATATATATATATGCAATTATAATATAGTTCATTATAGAGTCCTTAGCTTAATAACAGGTAAATTGCCTCCCTTATGCACACTAGCTGCTTGTCTATAAATGTAAGTCTTGAATATAACTTGGCAGCTAAAACTGCCTGGGTTAATGAATGCTTAGCTTATCAGCACAGATGAACAGTTCCAGCGGCTTGTACTATGATTTTCCAGAAAAGAACACTAAAATAATAAAACCACATAATATAAGACAACATTTCACAATATAATGTCAATCATGCATTTCTTTTTTCTTTCTTTAATAAAAATAACTTAAATAACTTTTTTTTTCTAGAAATACCATACAGGCTGTATGGACGCACCTGCATAATTCAATACAGGACAACACCATACCAAGCTATAGAATACTTTAATTAACCAATATATTTTTTTCTCTCAAATCAAGGCCAAGTCAAAACATCTTTAAGTTATTTTATCCCATATAAATTAAACTTGTTGAAAGCAGACCGGCAGTCTGGACCAGCATATAGAAATATCAAATAGCGCATTGCATAACAGAGAGCTTTCTGAAAATGTAAAAAAAAAAACATAACTATCTTAAAAATTAAATCATTCAGCACCATTTAAATAGAATTAGTAAAATGAAAATATGAAAGCATGACCAAGTTATCACTGCTTTGGTCATAATGCAGTTAACATTCACATCCAATCAAATAATATGTTCAGGGCAGACCAGCAAAATATTTTATGTAGGAAGCACCAGGATTAGTAGCGGCAGAAGCAACCATGGCGCCAAGTATATTTATAAATATTTTATTTCCTCTTTAAAGGACCTTAACTACTAACTATCAAACAACTTATGAAAAAGCAATTTGACAGCACCGAGACACCTCTGTCTTCAGTCTGCATGCAGTCCTGCATATGTTGCGATTCGTAAGATATACAGAACCGCATGCAGACTACAGAGGTGTCCCGGTTCTGTCAAATTGCTTTTTCATAAGTTGTTTGCTAGTTAGTGGTTAAGGTCCTTTAAAGAGGAAATAAAATGACTGTGTGACTGAGACTCGTAATAAATATAACACTAGCTCACACAGAAAGTTAGGTTAACATTATTAGTAGCATAGCTCGCACTAACCTGAAGCGCTGCGTCCAAGCATAGCAACAGCCAGCAGAGTACTTAAATTCAGACAGGTCTAGGAGCGGCAGAGGCGAGCTAAGCTAAGTAAATGTGTAATTCAAAAAACAATCTATTTATTAATATATATCTGCTCTCCTCTCCCTCCACTCCAGTCCCTACTCTGTCTCTCTACCATGGCCGGGTCAACTCAACTGCTGTAACTTCTAAGTTCAACTTCTAAGTTCTAACTAGTCTAGCCTTCTTCAAGTTAGTTCTGAGTCTTCTAAGTTCTGAGTCTGACGTCTCTGTCTGCGGCTGCCACAGCAGCCACAGTAAACTGCCAAAGTAACTTGCTGCACAAAATAATTTCAGCTCCTCTCAGCTCAACGACTATCTCCGCAATGAAATTTTGCACCATTGAGCTGGGAGGAGCTTGTCAAGCGTCATCACGTGACTGTGAGTGATGACGCTCTACTGTGTCACTGGCTGCTGCCGATTGGTAAACAACACCTCCCACAAGTTCGCACAGGCTGAAGTGTGCGATCAACAGTGTATGGGGATGGGGAGGCTGGGAGCTGCGCAGCAGGCAAATTTAGGATGCGCATAGACAGTGGCATATTTTAGCTACCGCACATGCAGTTATGGGATAATATGGGTTAGTATAATTAAAAAAAAAAACAGTTTGGATTTTATTGTATTTTGGGGGACAAAATAAATATAATTTTTCCAGTAGGGGGCTATTGGAAAAATTATATTTTTTTTCTTCAGTTTTTTTTTTTCTTCTTCAGTTTTTTTTCTTCTTGGGCTGCTGGGGGGGGGCACGTGCGAGTGTGCTCAAATGGAGGAGCCTCCACTGGCGTGCCCCTAACTTCCGGTATCACTCACCAATGCGGAGCGGTTGCGTCACTATTGCCGAACCTGAAAAGAAAAGCAAAGCAACAACGTGGATAATTATCATAGTCACGCCTTCTGGGACTGGCAAAATACCTCGTCATCAACGGCTAACTTCAGTGCGCACGCAACACCGCAATCAGCTGGCAACCACGGAAGCTAGTTAGAAAGGCAGATGCCTCTCTTGAAATGTGAAAAGAAAATACAAATTTAAACTAATGAAATTTAAAAACAGCTAAGCAGACCACTAATGTAGTTAGAAAATGGTACAGGCAGTATATATCAAATTTGGGACTTTATCAAATGCATAATATCACTAATATTTCAGACAATTAACAAGATGAAAACATAATTCCCCCTATTGTCTGGGAGTATTAGACATGCATTATAGTGGCATCATGCAGAGATATCTATAATAAAACAGCACCAATTCCCTCTTCGGGATCCTTGTAATATGGTAGAAACTCAGGTTGTGAACAACACACTCATAGCGGGTTTACAATTTGTTATCCTTTGGGAATCTCACATTAGGATAATAAATCAGGAGAAAATAGTGTTCTGCTAGTGTTCTGCTGGTACTGCTATGGGTTCCAGTATGGCTCCCGCATATGCCAACCTATATATGCTATGGTATGAGACCTTTATAATGAAGACTCTATCGATCCCTGAGATTAAACTGTATGGTCGTTATATAGATGACGTGTTCCTCATATGGAGGGGCACTTCTGATTCTTTACAAAATTGGATTGAGGGTCTTAATAAATTGGAATCACCCATTCGATTTAAGCATGATACTAGCAGGGATTCTATACCATTCCTTGACTTAAGAATTTCAAAATACACAGTTGATGGGTCAGTTGGATTTAGTACATCCTTATATACTAAACCAACTGATAAAAACTCTCTCCTGTTGTCCACTAGCTTTCACCCTACACATCAAAAGAAAGGGGTTGTCAACTCCCAACTCATGCAAGTAGCTCGGAACAACACACTCAAGGACACCAGGGTCCTCCAAGAGAATGCTATGAAAAACAAACTCAAAGAGAGAGGTTACAGATCAGTGGATATCAATAATTCCTCACTGAGCTTGTCACAGTATGATCAAAGGGCACTACTCCATAAGACGAAGACGGAGAAAACCAATACCAATGAGATCAATCTGATCACCACATTTAACCCCATGCACCAAATAATGCTGTTTTATTATAGATATCTCTGCATGATGCCACTATAATGCATGTCTAATATTCCCAGACAATAGGGGGAATTATATTTTCATCTTGTTAATTGTCTGAAATATTAGTGATATTATGCATTTGATAGAGTCCCAAATTCGATATATACTGCCTGTACCATTTTCTAACTACATTAGTGGTCTGCTTAGCCGTTTTTAAAATTTCATTAATTTAAATTTGTATTTTCTTTTCACATTTCGAGAGAGGCATCTGCCTTTCTAACTAGCACCGGCCCTGATAGCAAGACCTACACTCTTACAGCCCTGGAAGACCCTTGCAACAGGCGATGTACAGGGTAAATCGATGTGGTTAAGAGTTTAAATAGACATGATACCCAAATATTGAATTACTTGAAAGTGATGCCGCATTTCTAAAAATATAAATATCACAAGAACATCTTTATATAAAAAAGGAAGATATTTTACATCAAACTTAACTTAGTATCCACCTAAGGGCCCATTGAAGGGTACTTAAAGCACCCAATCAGGATGCAAGTTCAGTGATTTGCACTAGAGCGTTTATCTGGCATGTGCAGTTCTAACATGTGCAGTAAAGCAAAGTGGGAACTTAGCACTTATGAAACAGACTGGATATTGTTTTTTTTTCCACCAAGCAGACAAGATTAATAAGGGTAGCTCTGGATTATAGAGAACTTTCTCTAGTGAGCTAAATACAATTTGATGTAAAATCTCTTTTTTTTAACTTCATGTGATATTTGCTTTTTGTATTTATGCTGCATCATTTTCAAGTGATTTCGCATATGAGTGTCTTATCCCTTAAATTGTAAAATACAAGCAGTTTGATCATCCTTCTGACTTTTTCACTAGTATTCCCATTTTCTTTAGGGAAATAAATATAAAAACTACAGTTTAGGTTGCATTATTAAAGCGAAAATAATTTTAATGCTATTATGCTACCAGCAAATATAGACACAGTGACACAGTGCAGAGGCAAACTGCTCATACGTGATTGCTGCTTGTGCACTGATAAATAAGGGCAGCTAGATGCTGCCCACTACCTCTGATCACAGGCAGACAGATTCCTTAATTGATAACCTGTCCATCCACACGATAATAAATTCATTCATATTTTGTATATGCATGTGTATTTTTGTCAAATTATGTTGCGCTTTGTATTTGTTCTATTTAAGATAAAACTGAAAAAAACGAAAGCTTCAGTTTCCCAGAGAGCTTCATTACTTTCTATGGGCCTGTTAATCAAAGATTATCTACTTTGGAGAAAATTTATTGTGTGGGCTGAACTCACTAAATTCTGTAAAGAAAAAAAAGCGGAACCTAGAAGTCCCAGTGTCACGCCGCTCCTCCGTGATCATAGCTATTGCTATGATTGCGGTATGACTTGCAGCTCTGTGAGCATGGCCGTAGTCATGGTATCTGGTGGTCGTTGTGGGCGCACAGTGATTACATCATTGCCGCATGCCGTAGTATCCGATGCCACTCTCAATTCCCCTGGGAGGTCTCCTTGGCGTGAACATGCACCTATGTAAGTACCTCCTTCACTTCTCTTCACTGCCCAAGTATAGGTATTCACTTTGTGTTTTCCTGGGTGCTTGTACTGCTGATATTGCTGAACTCTGCTTGTCTGACCACTCTACCTGTTTAACCCCTGAATAGCTAGATTGCCTTACCATTGCTGAATTCTGCCTGTCTGACAACTCTGTCTGTTTAACCCCTGAATTGCTGGATTGCCTTACCATTGCTGAACTCTGCCTGTCTGACCACTCTGCCTGTTTAACCCCTGAATTGCTGGATTGCCTTACCATTGCTGAACTCTGCCTGTCTGGCCATTCTACTGCTTTACTCCTGAACTGCTAAACTGCTAGATTACCTTGGTTGCTGACCTCTGCCTGTTCCTGACTATTCTGCTGGTTACCCCTGTACTGTTAATCTGCTAGATTGCCTTTCTCTTGTTTCCATGCAGGACTGCCCTGTCTACCATGAGTAATGCTTACCTCATTTCTTGAACTCACTATGTTCTGAGATATTTCCTTATCCTTCCACTTGACGCCAGGATTAGAAGACTACTGGCCAAGTTTGGTCTGATAGGGAAATACACAGAGAGATGAGAGAAGCCTTCTTTAAAAAGGAAGTAAGAATTTTACAGGGAAGAAAGAAGTTAACAGGAGAACAGCTGGGACTGATATAAAGTATTAGTATACAGCAAATACAAATTAAACTGAAATATGTTTAATTATAATTGAACTATCCTTAGAGAGGTATAGCAACATTTGCCTGTCTAGAATCTTGTGAGAGAGCTCACAGTGATGGTGGATCATTTTAGATGATCTAATTTGAGCAGAGAGCTTTATTGGGCGCAGCTCTCTTATCTTTGGGACTTTCAGGTCCTGCCTTTTTTCTTTTAGCATTCAGTGAGTTCAGCCCCTGTGAAGTCTGAACTACAATTTATATCCAAGCAGGAGAATCTTTTTCACATCAACCCCAGGATGAGAATAACATTACATACATAAGGGGTTAAACTTCTTAATACGTCATTAGTTTTCAAGCATATCCCATACCCTCCCCCCCCTTTTTCCCCAAATAAAGACACAACAACTGAGTTGGGAAAAAGACCGGTCACGGTCACGTTTATTAAAACGTAAAACTTTATGAAACTATTCTATAGTTACATAGCAACTTTAAAACCTGAACTTTGTAAAAGTTCCATAACTCTTGGCGGCATATATCCCTAACTAACTATCCCCTGCCAACAGCCGGTCAAAGCCCCATACGGTACCTACAGCGTAGCACGGATTGCTGACGCTCAATTTGCATGGAATTGATGTAATATTTGAGCTCTTCGGCCGTACTTTGAGGAGGGGAACCCCTAGGCCGGCACCTAGCGGGCGTCACCCCTCCCCATTCCCCTAGGCCGGCACTCATCATTCGGACTGCTCGCTCCAGGGCTATGACCAACCACCAGCTGGGGCACCATCATCAGCCCAGAAGGGCGACCCCCACCAGCTTGTCATACAACCCTCCGGTAAAGGGTGATGGACTAAATTACAACCTGGGCTTACAGGGCTAATTCAACTAAACCAACCCAGGCCAGGGGAAGGGCCCTGCTCTCTGCCACCAGTACTCACCTGCCGCCAACCACTACTTCAACAGGGACGGGTGGGCGGGGAAAATCCTCTCGAAGTCTGGAAGCAGGAAAAGAGGCCGGGATCACTGCAGCATGGACCTATAAAGGTAAGCACACTCTCCACCCCTCATATTGCAACAAAGTATCACATTTCCCCTGCAAACTCCAGACTTCTAAATTGTTAACCCTTAGTTTTGTTACAGTCCCATTAGAGGGCCCTCCACTGTCATAAGGGGTTAAACCTCTTAATACGTCATTAGTTTTCAAGCATATCCCATACCCTCCCCCCCCTCCCCCCCCTTTTTCCCCAAATAAAGACACATCAACTGAGTTGGGAAAAAGACCGGTCATGGTCACGTTTATTAAAACGTAAAACTTTATGAAACTATTCTATAGTTTCATAGCAACTTTAAAACCTGAACCTGTAAAAGTTCCATAACTCTTGGCGGCATATATCCCTAACTAACTATCCCCTACCAACAGCCGGTCAAAGCCCCATACGGTACCTACAGCGTAGCGCAGATTGCTGACGCTCAATTTGCATGGAATGGATGTAATATTTGAGCTCTTCGGCCGTACTTTGAGGAGGGCAACCCCTAGGCCGGCACCTAGCGGGCGTCACCCCTCCCCATTCCCCTAGGCCGTCACTCATCATTCGGACTGCTCGCTCCAGGGCTATGACCGACCGCCACAAGAGAACGAACACTCTTGCCGCCAACCCAACTGACATAACAGACCCCCCAACCACAAGATTGTTAAACAATTTTACATTTGAGCCAACAATGCTCTCCCAATGTCTGCTAAGAATATATCCAGCCCTTCATCCGTTAAATGCACCCCATCTGGGCGATATAGTTCCTTCCTGTCAGCCATAATGCTCTCATGTCTGATCACAAATCCCGACGCTGCCATGATCGCTCTTCCCAACTCTCTGTTCACTTTTTTCCTGACATATAGGCCGCTCTTTGCGACACCATAAATCTCCACTGCAGTCGTGCGACCACAAATGACCACCCCACTTTGACGCCTTGCAGCCAAGCATACAACCAATTCACATTGGAAACCATACGTCTGATCAGGTCTAAGGCAGGTACAGAGCCCAGGTCATTCCCCCCTACATGCAGAACCACTATTTTTGGCAAACCCCACCTCCTGTAGACATCCTGCAAAAGGGAGGGTAGGTCATTCCAGGATAAACCTCGACGGCCGAGCCAGCGAACACTGGCCCTCGATGCCGCAAAGCCCAACTGTTGGCCTCCTGGTGAGCGTAGAGCCCTGATAGCCGCCCAATGCACAAATGAGTGCCACACAATCCAAATGCGCACCAGTGCCTTTCCCTTACCTAAAACAACAGCATGTGGACACTCAGCACAGGAAAAACACAGAACTATATCGAAATCAATGCACACAACCCCAATAGACCATTGCCCCCCGGCCCTTTCCTTTCCATCAAATTAACCAAACCTACTTAGGAGCCTATAACGGCCTTACGTACAGTTTGTACCTATTTGATTTCCAACGCCCCAAACACTTAACCTCTTCAACTTGTGCCCCTTTTGATACCGCGCTTGTCGCAGCCTCAATCCTAAAGGAATGTGACGCGATCCTGGCTGGATCTAAACCGCACGCGGCAGCTGCCGCAGCAAGCACTTTTCGAAACTGGTAGATTGACAAAGCGGATGAGTCTTCGTGCACTAGAAACAGCGCTGTACCCGACGGTCGCACTTTCATGTAGTTCCCTACATTAACTACCGGGCAACATTCCGGTATGTCACAGCTTTTCAAAGGAAGCCAGGCCCCTCTGGCTGCCTGATCCGTCTTTGATCGCGGAATGAACAGCAACAAGCTTCCTTCCGCCCATCTTATATGGTCTACTTGAACACCTCCCGTTCCATTAACTCTCGCCGAAGATACTAGCTCGCTTACTCTTAACGCACCCGCAAAAGCCAGCGCAAACGCTGCCCTGAACAGTAACACCTCATAGGCGCCTGTGCACACGCCCTCAAGTGCCCCAACCAATAGCCTCAAACGCTGAGGCCTGATAGGTTCCCTTTTATCCATCGTCTTTGGCTCAGACCTGCCTCATCCTTTAAACACCTGCCTCACCAAAAATGAGTTGGAAAACTCCGGTAATGTCAAAGTTTTACTAAAAAATGCCACTGCCGCCAAGCGGCTTTGTGCCGCTGGCCGGGACAACCCTCTTTCCTTCAAGCAACCCAGCCATTCCAACACATGTACCTGATTGGACTGATGTGGCCCAAAGCCCTTCTCGGTGCAGAATGCCACCCAAGCCTTCCAATGACTCTCATATGCCGACCAGGTCTTTGGTGCTAAGGACACCTTCAGTAACTGAATGATTGATGCCCACTTGACGCTAGCTGCCAGAGAAACAATGGGCAAATTAGACCCTGGGATGCCGCCCTCGGCGCCAGCCTCCTAAACTCCACCCACTTGAATCTAGACAATGCGTTAGCCAAGCTATTGTTTACTCCAGGCACATGGCGTGCCGTAAAAACCACGTTAAGCCGCAAACAACATAGCACAAGGTACCTCAGGTACCTGACCACCACAGGTGAAGCAGCAGATAACCTGTTGATAGCATACACAACGCTCATGTTGTCAGTCCAGAACACTACCTCCCTGTTTGCTAGCTTGTTCCCCCACAGTTCAACAGCCACAACAATTGGAAATAATTCCAATAAAGTCAAGTTTTTTGTGAGTCCAGTCTCAACCCACGAAACAGGCCACGTACCTGTGCTCCATTCCCCATCCAGGTACGCCCCGTAACCAAAGCCCCCCTCTGCGTCTGTAAAGAGGTGCAGCGTGAGGTTCGACAATGGTTCTCTTCTCCATAAGCAGACTCCATTGAAATGAGAAAGGAACTCCTCCCAAACTTTGAGATCGTCCCTCATCTCACTAGTTACTTTAAACCTATTTGCTTTTGCCCCCTGTCCGCTTAACTGTTCCTCCAATTTTCTATTGAAGACGCGGCCCATAGGGATCGCCCTTCCGGCAAAGTTAAGCAGTCCTAAGAGCGATTGCAATTGCTTCAAAGTAATGCTAAATGAGCTGGCAACTGTCCTGACTATTGCCAGAAAGTTGACAACTTTCTTCTGTGGAAGCCGACATTCCGCTGCAACGGTGTCGATCTCAATTCCCCAGAAAAGTTAAGCATGTACATGGACCTTGAGTTTTGTCCTCGGCAAGCGGGACACCAAATTCTGAAGTCACCGCTCGCATAACTCTCATGAGGTGCTCGCATTCCCCTGACCCTGCACGTCCTATCAGCAAGAAATCATCCAGGTAGTGGGCAATCCTACCCGTGCCCGCAGCCTCTTGCACCACCCAGTGTAAGAAGGAGCTAAAGCATTCAAACAATGCGCAGGACAGAGAGCAGCCCATGGGCAGGCATCTGTCAACATAAAATCCCCCATCAAACTTCAAGCCCATCAGCTTGAAGGCAGACGGGTGTAGAGGGAGCAACCTGAAAGCGGATTCGATATCCAGTTTTGCCAACCTTGCCCCTCTCCCTGCCGCCTTAACAAGCTCCACCGCATCATCAAATGACTGATAATGTATGGAGCTCATTCCTGGGTCTATTGCATCATTAACTGATCCCCCTTTCGGATACGAAAGGTGGTGTATCAGTCTATATTTCCCAGCTTCTTTTTTGGGGACTACCCCCAATGGGGAGACCACCATATGAGTGAAAGGTTGGCACAAAAATGGGCCAACCACACTCCCTAAAGCCACCTCTTTATTTAGCTTCTCACGCACTACTTCTGGGAATTCGTATGCTGACTTAAGGTTGCGATGCACTGTAGAACCCCTCACAAACTGTTGTACAGGTATTCTGAACCCCTGCGTCAGCCCCTCCCGCAGCACCCCAGCTGCTTCCTGGTTAGGATAGCGCCCCAGTGTAAGGGTTAAACTTCTGCTCACCTAGTAACTCCACCCTTTTTACCTATATCAGTACCAGCACACCTGCAGACAAGTGCTTGGTAATTTGATTTGTTCCTGAACTGCACGCTGTGCATATGGATTAACTTTGTTTGCCTTCTCTCCTAACTTGGATTATAAATATAGGACGTCCTATTTCTCAAATTACTCTGAGCCTCAGATTGTAAGGAATCCTCTTCTATAATTCCATTTGCAAAAAGAACTTTCATAATTACCCTCTGAACAGCTTCCAACTAAGGATTCAGCTGTTCCACCTCTCCCTTGCATAAACTGAACTCTGCTACAATTCTGCTGTCAGCATATCCTATGCTGACAGGCAGATTCACACAGTCTATTTAGAGGTAGGAGCTGCGCACACAGCCATCAGCATATCCTGTGCTGACAGGCAGATTCACACAGTCTATTCAGAGGTAGGAGCTGCGCACACAGCCATCATGCTACCTAGTGCTGACAGGCAGATACACACTGGGTATTCAGAGGTAGGAGCTGCGCTGTGTATCATCACTCTCTCCAGTAACCCCTACTGTGCTGGACTGGTACTAACTTGGCATTTACACTTCTACCTATTACTTCTCTGTACTTATCTGACATCCAATCTGCTCAGACCAAAGGTGAAGTCACCAACACTTTTAGCTCAACCTCAGATCTCTATACCATCTGACAAATATCAGACCTGAGTATTTACCACCTACTAATTAAAATCACTGTATTACTTGAGCGTACCTGAACAATAGCTACGCTCCTAAAGAAGGTGAAACAACAACCACTTTTGTAAAACAATTCTGCAGCTGAGGTCTAGATCCCAGTTCTAATCTTACATATTACCAAGCCTCAAAATGGACCCAGCAGAATTGCCACAAGTGGTGTATAATCTTTCTCAGAGAGTGGACCAGCTCTCACAGGGACTCAGGGAGCTTCAAGTTGAGAACCAGACCTTAAGAGGTATAATAAGGGACTCCCTCACTCCAAAAGCATTCTCTTCAGAGCCTACCATAGAACCTCAAGTCTCGCTTCCTGATACCTTCTCAGGTAATCGCAAGAATTATAGACATTTCAAAAATGCTTGCACTCTGTTATTTCAATTGAAGCCAAAAACCTACAGTACAGATAAAATCAAAGTACTAACTATGATATCTTTCTTACGTGGTGAACCAAGGGTGTGGGCGGATACACTGTATGAGGCCAATGATCCAGTCTTAACCTCATTCCCACAATTTCTTGCTACAATGGATGAACTTTATGTTGATTCTAACTTACAGTTAACAGCAGAATCCAATATGAGAGGCCTCAAACAAGGCCGAAGACAGGTTGAAGATTATATTACGGAATTCAAACTGTATTCAACCGACTCGCAGTGGAACGCCATTGCGCTAAAAAATCAATACAGGATAGGCCTGTCAGATCCTATTAAGGATGAGCTAGCCCGTGTAGAGCTTCCAGATACCTTGGAAGGATTAATGAAGCTGACGATACAAATAGATCGTAGGCTGCGAGAGAGGAGAAGTGAGAGGGGTACGCCAGAAAGCACATCTAAACCCTCGAATTATGTAAGACCAGCAAATTCCTGCAAGAATACGGTCGAACCTATGGACATAGGTGTGATTAGAGGTCTCCTTACCTCAGAAGAACGGAACTGAAGGAGAACACAGTACCTCTGTATGTACTGCGCAAATCCCAGCCACACCTTAAAAGAGTGTCCAGTACTTCAAAAATCAAGGAAAAGTAAGTTCCATCACATTCACACTGCACATACCTGTCAGAGCAATTCCACTTATTGTTATCTCTCTCTCCATTTACAGTGGGACCAAAACAGACTGACGACTAATGCCTTAGTAGACAGCGGAGCCTACGGCAACTATATAGATAAAGATGTTGTAACTGTCAATAAAATTCCTTTTGTTTGCAAGCAACAACCTGTGTCTTTTCGCCTTATTGATGGTACCAATATCTCCACAGGTCCCATTACACAGCAGACGATACCTTTACAGGTACTAACACCTTCAGGGCACACCGAATATCTTACATTCGATATCCTACCCTCACCATTGTTCCCTATTATTTTAGGCCTAAGTTGGCTGCAATTACATCAGCCCCAAATTGGAAGGACTTGACCGTCGATTTCACATCCACATTTTGCAAGACAACCTGCTATCCGCATCAGGGTTTACTCTTACATCTACAGGAAAATGAACTCACACTACCCAAAGAATACACCGATTTCGTTGATGTATTCAGTAAAAAAGAGGCTGAGGCATTACCGCTGCATCGAGTCTATGACTGCCCGATAGATCTCCAGCCTGGAGCAGTAGTTCCTTATGGACATCTGTAAGTAAGCCAGAATTTGATTATCTGAAAACATATTTGGATGAAAACATACGTAAGGGGTTCATACGACCATCCACCTCCCCAGCTGGTGCGGGGATTTTTTTTGTCAAAAACAAAGATTCATCTCTACGTCCCATAATAGACTATTGGGAACTTAATAAGAGGACTATTAAAAATAGGTACCCCCTGCCGTTAATTCCCGAACTTATAGAAAGATTGCATCAAGCTACTGTTTTTACAAAGCTTGAACTACGTGGAGCCTATAATTTAGTCCGCATTAGAGACGGTGATGAATGGCTCACTGCGTTCCGTACCAGATACGGCCTCTACGAATATCTTGTGATGCCATTTGGGCTTTGCAACGCACCAGCAACGTTCCAATTTTTTATCAATAATATTTTTAGGGATCTCTTAGACGTATGTATCGTGATATATTTAGACGACATCTTAATCTACTCAAAAAATATATCCGAACATATTAAACATGTCCGTTGGGTCCTCTCCCGCTTACGTACTCATCATCTGTACGCCAATCCAGAGAAATGTGTGTTCCACACTAATCAAATTTCATTCTTAGGGTACCATATCTCTCCAGCAGGAATTGAGATGGAACAAAATAAAGTACAGACAGTCATTGAATGGAAAACGCCCACAACAAAAAAGGAGCTCCAACGCTTCCTAGGTTTTGCGAATTATTATCGCAAATTTATTAAGAATTTCTCAAAAATCGCAAAACCTCTCTCAACACTATCTGGATCTACGCAATTCCGCTGTACTCCTCAAGCAAATAATGCTTTCCTAGAATTGAAGTCCCGCTTTACTACAGCTCCAATCTTGAAATTTCCCAATCCTGAGCTACCTTACACTCTCGAGGTGGATTCCTCTGATTATGCCATCGGAGCTGTACTGTCACAACGAGAGACACCGGCCACCCCACTCCATCCAGTAGCTTACCTGTCTAAAGTCATGTCACCAGCTGAGAGAAACTATCCCATTGGTGACAAAGAACTCCTTGCAATAAAGAGATCACTAGAACATTGGAGGCATCTTCTCGAGGGCCCTCTCCATCCATTGGTGATCTACACTGATCATAAAAACCTGGAGTATTTACAATCCAACAAGACCCTTTCCGCAAGACAGGTGAGATGGAGCCTGTATTTTGCCAGGTTCAACTTCAATATAATCTATCGACCAGCAAACAAGAATGGCAAGGCAGATGCCTTGTCACAAAAAGAGGACAAACCCCCAGAAACCTCAACACAAAAATCTATGATACCTCCAGAACGCTTCTTAGGTGTTATATCTTCCTACTCAAAACAAATCGTGGAGGCACTAAAATCTGATTCCGCTTTACCAAAGGATCAGGTCACTCTACATTCCAATGGCCTCTACTACCACAATGAAAAATTGTATATCCCAGTCAGTCTTAGACAACAATTGATTCACTTGTTCCATGATACCCCTCTATCCGGACATCAGGGAGTGAGACGCACTTCAGAACGGATAACACGAGAATTCTGGTGGCCTGGGTTAAAGGACTCAATAAAGGAACACATAAGTAGTTGCCTTATCTGTACAACCTGCAAAAATGAAAATAAAAGCCCATTTGGTTTTCTGTTACCTCTACCCATTCCAGAGAAACCATGGCAACATGTTGGTTTAGATTTTATTGTAGAATTACCAGTCTCGAATTTACAAAAAACAATCCTTGTAGTCATTGATCATCTCACCAAGATGGCACACTTTGTGCCATTCCATAAACTCCCTTCAGCAGCAGAGACAGCAACACTATTTGTCAAGCATATAATCAAATTACATGGAATCCCTTCAACACTGTATTCGGACAGAGGGACACAGTTCACATCTAACTTCTGGAGACATCTTTGCAGAATCCTGCAGATCGACCATCGTTTCTCGTCTTCCTATCATCCACAGATGAACGGACAGGTGGAAAGAACAAACCAATGGCTTGAGCAGTACCTCCGGTGTTACTGTTCACAACATCAACATGATTGGGAGGAATATTTACCTCTCGCCGAATATGCCTATAATGATGCAAGCAATGCCAGTACTAAGATGTCACCTTTCTTCGCCAACCATGGGTTTCACCCTACATTTTCTTTAGCCCCAGGTGTTGTCTCAGACTCTCCACAGGTAGACCAGTTGACTAACTCCATGCTGGAGGTCTTTAGGACTCTTCAAGATAACATCAAACAGGCTCAAGATTCTCAAAAGAAATATTATGACCAGAGGAGAAGGCCATCTCCAGTATACTCTATTGGTGATTTCGTTTGGCTTTCAACCAAAAATCTACGTTTGAACATTCCTGCTAAGAAACTTGCCAGGAAGTTCATAGGTCCGTTTCCCATTACTAAAATTGGTTAACGAAAATGCAGTCACTCTGGGTCTACCTCCTAGTTTGCACATCCATTCCACATTCCTTGTCTCACTGATAAAACCTGCTAGACTTATGAGGGACACCAGTGTTGTACTTCCCTCTGACCCAATTCAGGATTTACCCGATGAATTTGAAGTTGAAGAACTCGTATATTCCAGACATCATAACAGTGGCATACAGTACCTGGTTCGCTGGAAGGGCTACACCAGTCAGGACGACTCCTGGGAACCCTCGGTTAACATTCATGCACAGAGATTGGTTGCCTTGTTCCATCAGAGGCATCCTGATCGCCCCCGTCCGCAAGCCGTGGGACGGCTTGCCTGAGAGGGGGATCCTGTAAGGGTTAAACTTCTGCTCACCTAGTAACTCCACCCTTTTTACCTATATCAGTACCAGCACACCTGCAGACAAGTGCTTGGTAATTTGTTTTGTTCCTGAACTGCAGGCTGTGCATATGGATTAACTTTGTTTGCCTTCTCTCCTAACTTGGATTATAAATATAGGACGTCCTATTTCTCAAATTACTCTGTGCCTCAGATTCTAAGGAATCCTCTTCTATAATTCCCTTTGCAAAGAGAACTTTCATAATTACCCTCTGAACAGCTTCCAACTAAGGATTCAGCTGTTCCACCTCTCCCTTGCATAAACTGAACTCTGCTACAATTCTGCTGTCAGCATATCCTGTGCTGACAGGCAGATTCACACAGTCTATTTAGAGGTAGGAGCTGCGCACACAGCCATCAGCATATCCTGTGCTGACAGGCAGATTCACACAGTCTATTCAGAGGTAGGAGCTGCGCACACAGCCATCACGCTACCTAGTGCTGACAGGCAGATACACACTGGGTATTCAGAGGTAGGAGCTGCGCTGTGTATCATCACTCTCTCCAGTAACCCCTACTGTGCTGGACTGGTACTAACTTGGCATTTACACTTCTACCTATTACTTCTCTGTACTTATCTGACATCCAATCTGCTCAGACCAAAGGTGAAGTCACTAACACTTTTAGCACAACCTCAGATCTCTATACCATCTGACAAATATCAGACCTGAGTATTTACCACCTACTAATTAAAATCACTTTATTACTTGAGCATACCTGAACAATAGCTACACTCCTAAAGAAGGTGAAAAAACAACCACTTTTGTAAAACAATTCTGCAGCTGAGGTCTAGATCCCAGTTCTAATCTTACACCCAGCCACGGGATGATAGCCCCCGCCTTAAGAGGCGTTGGGGCCCTTTCCACCAGGGCCACATCTAGGGGCTCCCTTGTCACCCCCGTGCTCCTTTCGCTTTGCCCCCCTGTCACACTGCTTATCTTGAAACTTCCAGCATTCCCTGCCTCGTTTCCTAGCCCTCTGTACTGACCTTCCACTCCTTGACCTACTGCCAGCAGGTGGGGATGGAGATCTATCCGCCAGCAACTTAGACCACAAGTGCATCTCCTGCGTGCCAAAGTGCAGCAGCGGGTTACCCACCATTTTTCTCCTGAAAGCCATATCATACTCCCTCCATGCTCCTTCCTTAAAGTGCTCATGCACATACTGAATTGTATCGGCATACTTAAACAAGTTATGCCCCTGGGCCGGCCACTTATCCACATAACAAGTGGCTAAGACCCTAAAACACTTCTGCCACTCCTCGAAGGTCTCGGGATGCCGGACCCTTTTAGGTCCGGTACCGTCCTCCGCCTTCTCTTTCTCCCTATATGCCTCAGCAGATATCTCGAAAATATTAACATATCTCCCTTCCTGGATCTTCTTGATAACCTTAGTTTTCAAGTGTCCATAGAGGGAGTGTACTAAGCAAGGGTAAGTGTCCCCTTGCATAGCCACTTTACGCGACATAGGGAGGCCCGGCTGCCCCGCGTCCAACATAGCTAGCTGGTTGTTAGCCAGCACCACTGGCATCTCTACCACCCCCAACTTTGCTTTCTCCTGTGCAGCAAACATCTTCTTGATCATCCTAAACATACGCTGCTGTCCTTTACCCACTAGTCCTAAAGCTTTCCCACTATCTGAGTCAGACCCACTGGATGAAGAACCTAAATCAGCATGTGTGTGTACAGGAAATAAGGGCTCACCTATTCCTGTTTGCTGCACTCCTGCCGCTGAAGTTGATGGCATCTCGACCTGCGCTGCTGCTGGTACTTGAGCCTGCTGGTTATCCACCTGCGGTTGCGATGCACCTTGCCTCCCTGCGGAGCTGGAGGCCCTGGCTGCCATAGTTCCCTATGAAGAAACAGAAAGATGGGGAGTACTCTGGGAAAAGGATGGAGCCCCAGTGAGGCCCCCCCTGTCGTTCATCCCCGTGCTCCCACCCAGGCTAACGCCTAGGGCCGTGGAGACCACCCTCTGCCAATTCACATTCTCAGTTTGAACACCCCTCACTGGATCACTAGGGCTTAATCCTGCCCCACAGCCCCCAGGGTCATAGAAATGGATGTCTGCCCATGCTGTTAGGAACTGTGCGTGTCATACCTCCCACTGACATAATTGGGGCAGATGTCACTCCAATCTGGCTTGTGGAGACTATGCCCCCCCCTTGTGCCACATACTGTGCCCCCGTCTGATTAGCAGCCAGTTGAGGCCCAGCAAAATTAGCCACACTCACACTAGCATTGTGCCCCCTCTGCTGCCATTCATTCACATACTCAGAGGATCGCTGCGCAGCTGCTCCCGCACCATGTCCCATTGTCTGATGCTGTTGAATGCTACTGCTCAGGCCTAGGCCCGCGTTATGCGCCTGTTGTGACCCCCCCGGAACCACTGTTCTGCCACTTAAGCACACCCCGCTGCGCCCTGGCCCACCCGATGACCTCCTGATTCTGCTTGTACCAAGGCCTGTACCATGCGTCTGCTGTGACCCCACCGGAACCTCAGCTCTGCCACTCAAGCACACACCGCTATCCACAGGCCCACCCGGTGACCTTCCTGGGGCCGCATCCTCCCCCCAGAGCCTCCCCAACTTACTGGGGGCTCCATGCTGGTAAGCGCTCCTGCTTCTAGTCCTGCGCCTCCCTCTGGCAATATCCGAGTCCGCCTCCGATGATGACGTCGTGCGTGACGCATCATCAAAGGAGGCATGCCCCGGACCGGGCCTACGTGCCCTTAGGGCTTCAAGCCCTCGCGCCTCAGCCCTGCAAACATGGCCCTCCGGAACGGGCCCAGCCCCCGCCGCCTGAGGCGACAGTGACCGAGCCAGTGCCAGAAGGGTGGTAATAGTGTCTGGGGGTAGCGCAGCTAAACGCGCCAGGCCGGACTCCTCCGGCAACTCCTGTGGGGTAACAACAGGCATGTCTAATGCCCTTGAGGTGCGAGCAAGGCCCGTACATGCCCCACTCCCCTCGGTGCCAGCCCTACTGGGCCCTGAAAGTTCCACAGCCCCTGAAACCTGACTGGGGCCTAAACTACTGCCCCGCTCTACCTCCTCAACCCTATTAGACCCTTGACAGCCCCCCGCCTCTAAGACAGATGGGGAATTAACTTTTTTGGGCCTTGCAGGGCCTTTGCCTTTCCCTCTTCCACCCCTAGCATTAATGATGTGGGAAACTGGGGACCTGGATTGGGGGGTAGGCGGTACAACCTCCTCAGAACTGTCCCTGCTCTCTCCTGCAGGCCTCCGGACCTCTGCTGGACCAGATTCTTCCTCCCTGAACCTCCTGGGCCTAGCTGAAGTTCTCCTAGCACGCTCCATCTCAGACAGAAAATCCTCTCGAAGTCTGGAAGCAGGAAAAGAGGCCGGGATCACTGCAGCATGGACCTATAAAGGTAAGCACACTCTCCGCCCCTCATATTGCAACAAAGTAACACATTTCCCCTGCAAACTCCAGACTTCTAAATTGTTAACCCTTAGTTTTGTTACAGTCCCATTAGAGGGCCCTCCACTGTCATAGTCCCCAATGTATCATTAAATGGAAATAATTTTCCAGCCCATCTTCCAGGTGAATGACTAGTGAACTACTAGACTCCCTTCACTTCATAATGGATTAGAATGTTGTAAAAATCATTACATTATTAGATGTTAACTGCTGGAGGGGAGTCGAGCCTAGGTCTCCTGGGTCATAGACCAGCATTTTGACTGTGAGCCAGTAGGGAGCTTTTGCTCTCAAAGAGAATTATATTGATGATCAGCCTCCAAATTTTCCTGATCCCTCAGATGTGTATTGTTTGCAATTAGTTCTTTATTAATGTCTGCCTCACCTTTATATGAGGGCTATAGCATTGGAGTGTTATTCCTTGCTATATGCTTTGTCTTCACCTGACCCTGGAGCTGATTTCCTTTTGTTGACCTCTGACCTGCTTTAGATTGTGCTTTTTGGATTCCATTTTGATATATACTACCTGATGGGAGCTTGCCCTTTCTCTGATCTTTACTTTACTTTATTTTATTAAAGTGTGTGCTCAATCATGAGCACACTTTACTTGAAGGTAATATTACACTTATGATAGCTACCTGGGATCATAAACATAAGCTAGTTAAAATAATGTCTTCATGTTTTTTTTGTGTATGCCTTGCATAAATGTATTGACGTCCCTTGCTACGCATGGCATTATTGGTAGTAAGAGGACCTTAGCATGCATTCTAAAGGCAAATGGTTTATGTTGTCAATATTATGATTTGGTTGAGGTATTTGACTTCATAAAAAGTAATTTACAAGGCGCTGGAAGATTTCATGGCTATGTATGTATGGGCGTATCCTAAGTGCATAGAACAAGGTATAGGTGTGAGCAAAAAAGATGTCTGCCTTATTCTTGCAGAACTGGACCCTGGGAATGCTCAGTTAAAGAAATTGTGACCATATTTTGCTTAACCATGGGCATAACTTATTTAATTATACAAAATATAAAAAAAAAATGTTGCATGGACACTCTGGGGTCCGTATAGATATAAAGCAATGTCTTTGTTTAATACATATTATACAATACATTGTTAACAAATAAAATTCTCTCATGAAAGTCAATATTTTTATAAATGCTCCAGTACTCCTATACTCCTACTCCAGTACTTCCTATACCAATTTTATGTAGGTATTTACAGTTTTAGGGGCAATACTAGCATAATAATACCAAAACTATAGGATATTTCTTTCCTTTTTTATTTTCCTTTTTACTTAGCACAAAATCATATCACATGTCTTATAATGCCAAAGGACTCCACAGGCTTGATTTAGCCTTAAGAAAGTGAAAGTATAAATCTTTAGTAATATAAAACCCCAAAACGGGTATACAGCCATAGTAATACCTGGCCAGGATTTTACTTTTCAAAAATAAATTACAACTTATTTAATGGAACATGTATATTGTATACATTCTTGACAAATTATTCCTGTAGTATTGAAAACACAGTAGAAAGGAGTAAGAAAAAACAAAACAATACCCTGTGACTCCTGAGCATATAGACACTAAACATATGTGTTCTTGTTTAAGAACCCAAAATGTTTCTTTCATGATTCAGATAGAGCATACAATTTTAAATACCTTTCCAATTTAATTGTAGTATCTAATTTGCCTTATTCCCTTGGAATCCTTTGTTGAAGCAGCAGCTTTGCACTGCTGGGTACAAGATTAATTTATTGGGAGAGACAATAACATGAGGCATATATGTGCAAGCAACAATCAGCAGATTCTCAGTCTACCTAGGTATCCATTTCCATAAAGGATATGAAGAGAACAAAATAACTTCTATGTAGATGTAAATTGAAAAATAAAATAAAATCACATGCTCTATCTGAATCATGAAAGAAAAAATGTGGGGTTTATGTCCCTACAATCTCTTGCCAAGCACAGTCCATAAATTGGACTAAAATTTTGTTTTTTAGTTTTCATAGTTTAAAAATACCTATTGTAACTCCGCAAAAGAATATACACATAAAGGTATACAACCAAGTATAATGTACTTTCCAAGAGTTGTTAGTTTATAGAAATACTTTCCCAGGAACTGGGTTCAAAGATCAATGTCATTTTATTCTTGTTCCAGATTCTCAGTAGATTTTGGAGCACATGCTAGTAGGTGAAACGGAAAAAAACGCTTCCCAAAATCTCAAAGGTGCAGGCTGCCCTAAATTTGCATGGTAACACCTATTTATATACATTATATAAAGAACATGGAAAGAAGGAAAGAAGGGAGGTTTTAAAAGAAAAAAGGTAGAAATATGTAGTAGAAGGTATTGTAAGTTCCCCAATAATGTCCTCACCACTGCTGATATTTAGTCAAATTTTGGACCTTTAAATTTTTAGGTTTAGGGGCATATTTAAGAATGTGCGAGAGGACATGATACGAATTAGCGTATCATGTCTGCTGCACATCACTGCACACTGATAAATGCTGACAGCATACTTGTACACTGCTGGTGCAATGCCGCCCCCTGCAGTTTCGAGGCCAATTGGCCGCTAGCAGGGGATGTCAATCAACCTGATCGTATTCGATTGGGTTGATTTCTGTTTGCGGCCTCAGAGCAGGTAGACAAGTTATGGAGCAGTGGTCTTTAGAAGGGGCATCAAGCTCCATACAGAGCTTAATAAATATGCCCCTAGATATCCATCTTTAATAAAGGACCCTTTTTTTATTTTAATAGCTTTTATATTTCAAAGCTTTTGCATAATAAAACTTTACTTTTAAATGTATTTTTGATGTGTTTTTATTCGAGTGTAACAGTTAACCAGAGCTCTGAGGTCGCCTTATCCCGACACATGCATTAAATTCAATTGCACCCAAGCCATCGTGTTTACTTTCAACTTGTAATACGCACACTATTTCCGATGTGCGTAAACAGCCGTATAAACACAATTTTGCTCATGCGCAACTGCTAGAGTGCCTCTCGTAATCTGGCTCTATGTATTTATGTACAATAACATATATAAAATGAAAAAAACAAAAAAAAAAACACCTGATGATAAATTTTATATTTCTCCAAATATTAACATTAGGTCAGAGGTTGCTCTTTTGCAAAAGCCACAGGAAAACTTTTTAATAGCACTGAATAATAAAGACTGCATTTCTTTTTTATGATTGATATATCTAGATTTCCAATTGCAAATAAAACTAAAATGAAATGGCTTTGATATGACCAGGGTAACCTTGAAGATGTAGGTCATAGTCCTTTGTTTCGCCATTTACTATCCTTGACAAATAAATGTAAAAATCCAGTCTTGTTCTTTGTATTTGTGTCTGGCAATGGTTTATGAATCTAATTGAGCATAAGAATTAAGTTTCTCAGGCAGACACAATTTATTTAGAAAAATAAAGATACAGCAGAAAGTTATTGATTTTGGTTGAATCTACACGTAGTGAAAAATTAAGCAGACATTTTGAGGGAATCGATACGATTATCTTCAGTGTGTTAAAACTGCTTAATTTGATCAAAACCACATCTACAGTGCATAATTTGTGAACATTGGAAAAAAATGTTTTTATATTAACTAATATAGTTTCAAAAACAAATATTTGTATCTCTGCATTGCTGTTTGATTTAAAGGGATAGGATTTTCAAAATGGAAATGTGCACGAGTGCATTTCATTTTTAAACAGAGATATTTCTGGAATATACTTCCATTAGTAAAAATGCTTTTAGTACATGTTATTGCTGTTTTTCAGCTGCATACGCACATATGCTGTGAGTGCCCCATGCACCAGTATTCAAACAACACACCATCTCAGAGGGGCCTATTTATTAAAGGTCTTGTGGACCTGATCCGACAGTGCGGATCAGGTCCTCAAGACCTCGCTAAATGCGGAGAGCAATACGCTCTCCGCATTTAACATTGCACCAGCAGCTCACAAGAGCTGCTGGTGCAACGCCGCCCCCTGCTGACTCGTGGCTAATCGGCCGCCAGCAGGGAGGTGTCAATTGGGTTGATTTCCGGCGATTCCTGTCCGCCTCATCAGAGCAGGCGGACAGGGTTATGGAGCAGCGGTCTTAAGACCGCTGCTTCATAACTGGTGTTTCTAGCGATCCTAGAGGCTCGCCAGAAACACGGGGCATCAAGCTCTATTCGGAGCTTGATAGATAGGCCCCAGAGAGTCAGCATTGGCTTGAATGACACAACCTACTTTAAGGGCCAGTCAACATGTGCGGAATTATCTAACATTAGCCTAGTGACACCTGCAAAAGAAAAAAGATTTTAAAGATTTAACCCCTCCAAACCTGTACTTACCTTACCTTCCTCTCGCTTCTATTTTCTACAACAGTGCTTTACGAACATGCTGTCTAATTACAGCGCACCAGGTTGTGCCGTTGCGCTACATGTAGTGTGCTCCCTTACTGAACAAAGCTGTCGGCTGCATTACCCAAAGCAGGAGTGCGCTACATGTAGTTCAACGATATGACCAACTGCACTGTGATTAGACAACTCGATGTGGCGCGCTGTTAAAGAAACCAGAAAAGGGCTGATGAGGAAGGTGAGTACAGGGGAGTTACATTTTTAAAATATTTTTTTCTTTTGCAGTTGTCGCTGGATTAATGTTACATAATTTTGCAAATAGTGCAGAATTATGTAACATTAATCTAGCGTTGACTGGCCCTTTAAGTAGCTTGTATCACTCAAGCCAATGCTGACTCTTTGAGAAGGTGTGGTGTTTGAATACTGGTGCATGGGACACTAACAGCATATGTGCAGAATTATGTAATATTAATTTGAACATTGAGACCCTTACGGGTGAATAGCCGCGCTTTACAAGAACCCAATAGATAGATAGATAGATAGATAGATAGATAGATAGAGTTAAAGGGCCACTAAACCCAAAATCTTTCTTTCATGATTCAGATAGAGAATAGAAATTTAAACAACATTACAATTTACTTCCATTATTTATTTTGCTTGATTTTTTAAATATCCTTAGTTGAAGAAAAAGCAATGCACATGGTGATCCAATCACACGAGGCTTCTATGTGCAGCAACCAATCAGCAGCTAGTGAGCATATCTAGATATGCTTTTCATCAAATAATATCAAGAGAATAAAACAAATTAGATAATATAAGTAAATTAGAAAGATGTTTAAAATTGCATTCTCTTTCTAAATCATAAAAGAAAAAATGTGGGTGGCATGTCCCTTTAACTGACACAATACACACCGTCCCATTGCCAGGTCTCTGAGCAGGCATGGCTAATAATTCCTGGTGCCCTAGTCACACTTAGGGGCATATTTATCAAGCTCCGTATGAAGCTTAAGGCCCCTTGTTTCTAAAGACCGCTGCTCCATAACTTGTCCGCCTGCTCTGAGGCAGCGGACAGAAATCAAATCGATCGAATACGATTGGGTTAATTGACACTCCCTGCTAGCGGCCGATTGGCCACAAATCTGCAGGGGGCGGCATTGTACCAGCAATTCACAAGAACTGCTGGGGCAATGATAAATGCCAACAGCGTACGTTGTCGGCATTTATCAATGTGCAGCGGACATGATACGCTACTTCGTATCATGTCCGCTCTCACATTGTTAAATATGCCCCATAGAATATGTGGGTAACTATAACATTTACTAGAAGCATTTTTGCTATTGGAAGTATAATGCAAAATGCTTCTATTTTAAAATTGAAATGTTCCCATGTACATTTCATTCTTGATCTTTTTGTCCCTTTATTAGTAAGCAAAGTTTATCATGGGATAATTTGTTTAGGTCCCACAATACAGAGCAGTAAATCGTTTGTATAACAATTGTAAATATCGACAGTTACTTATTTATATACATTTTTTACTCAACTTTCTTAAAGGAATTTTTTATTTAAATCATACATCAAGAATTAAGCACTACCTTATTATTTAACAGAAAGAAAGAAAGAAAGAAAGAAAGAAAGAAAGAAAGAAAGAAAGAAAGAAAGAAAGAAAGAAAAAGAAAGAAAGAAATAGTTGGGGTGTAGAACATTATTTGAAAAAGGCAGATGCTTAAACAGGCAGCGACAGACAGACAGATAAGAGACAGACAGACAGGTAGATAGATAGATAGATAGATACAGACAAACTGATAGAGAGATAGACAGATAGATAGATAGATACAGACAAACTGACAGAGAGATAGACAGATAGATAGATAGATAGATAGATACAGACAAACTGATAGAGACAGATTGATAGATAGATAGACTGATAGATAGATAGATGATAGATAGATAGATAGATAGATAGATAGATACAGACAAACTGATAGAGAGATAGACAGATTGATAGATAGATAGATAGATAGATAGATAGATACAGACAGACTGACAGAGAGATAGACATTACTATTTTTGCACATTACTGAACATTATTACATTTTTCCCTCTTGACACTCGTTCCCATAGAAAGTTACTTTTGCAGGTGAAGATACACTCCAGTTGTTGCAGTAACATAAAGTCCATCCTCATTTCACCTTGTTTTCATTATTTTTCACCCCAGGGATCTTGCATTTGTTAACATTTAAATGCAATTTTCATTAGTAAGTGTTAGCCAAATGAAACAGAAGATCGAAATCCAATGAAATGAACTGACTCTCTGTGGCCTGATTATACCTTCTCATCATTTGCTATCACCAATTGCAATTAGTCCACTGGTGATTTGTCTGATAGGTTCTAACAAGGCTTTTCCTGATGTACCTCTTATTACCTCTGGGGCACGGTTAAAATGTTTTGTACATTAACCCATTTGCTACCGCAAGAGCCTAAAGATGCAGGTTAAATCAAAACAGATTAAGCTAATTAATTACTAGTATATGCTTTATTATTCATTATGCACAATCAGATTCTAAATATATTTCCAAAGCAAATGTACACTGAAAAACACAGATAATCTGATATGCTTTTCTCTATCCTGCCTGTGGACAAAATTGTTTACTATTCCACATCATTAATATGTGCCTTTAGCCACTAGCTTATAGTTATTATAGCCCACACACACACATTCACATACAGACACACACATTTGCACACACACAAACACACACAAAATACACTCATACACACACACAAATACACACACATACGCACACACACAAACACACACAAAATACACTCATACACACACACAAATACACACACATACACACACACATTTGCACACACACAAACACACACAAAATACACTCATACACACACACAAATACACACACATTCACATACACACACTCATAAAATACACTCATACAAACACACACATAAACAGACACACATTTGCACACACACATACACACATAAAATACACACAAACACACATACATACACATAAACATAGACACTCACACATACACACAAGCATACACTCACACACATACACATACACATAAAATACACTCATATACACACATATAAACATAGACACTCACACATACACTCATACACACCCATACACACATACATACACATTAACATAAACACTCACACATAAACATAGGCACTCACACATGCACACACACAGAGGAATATATACACTTGCACATACACACAAACATGTAAGTGTGAATGTATTTTTCTACCATACAAATCACTGCAGCTCATATTTTCTGCATACAGATGATTATTGTGCTCCAATAGAAAATTCAATACTACACAGAAAAAAAACATGTAAAAAGTGAAGATTAATAGACAGGTTCCCTATAGTTTCTTAAATGGTGGCCATAAGATTGCATAGAAACCACATAAAAGTTTCCTATTTATTCACGTAAAAAAAAGTATATATATCCAACTCCAGACCCCTCTGGCCATCTATGTCAGTATCCGCAGCAAGGGGGAAAATGACAGTGTTCTCAAGCAGATTTCTCTGGAGGGCTAGAGAGTCCGACCCCAATAGCCTAAGAAGCTAGATCCTGGTCCAGTCAGCAGTAGCAGATCTGTTCCGTCAAACAGACTGGAGTGAATATTTCAAGGGAGCTTAATTGATACTTAGGGCTATGCTGTATCTCATGTTTTAAGAGCGCAATGTTTAAAATATTTGATCACTATATTAATGGTTCCTTTTTTGTAATCCATTTCACTATTTTTTGGTGGTTTAAAGTTTTATCTTTATCAAACTAACATTTAGGGTTTGATTATCTAAAACATTCTGGTATGGAGTAAAATCATTGTGACGGCCCTAGAAAAGGAAGCTGAACCTGGATTCTGTAGGGGAGTGGTCCGCTGCCCCCTACAGAATGCAATGAAATTCTTTGGAATGCAAAAATTTCACAGGGAATAGCATAATTACAAGGGAGAACCCAACACTCATAAGAGCAAATTTAAATCAAATATTTACTTTGTACTTTTAATACAATTTTTAAACTGCCTTTTTATTGACTACTATATTTTAATATATGTATCTCTCTTTCAAAAATAAAATACAGAACACTCTTAGATATATACATAGCTTTCAATGAAAATATTGTCTTTCCAGAATTCTCTGAAGAACATTGTAGCCTAATGGATCTTTTCGATAATCACACCTTAGTGGCCTTTAGAAGTTCTGCATCCCTAATATATTTTTTATCATATTATATGTATGCTAAAATATTCTTCTCTTTGATAATGGTTATTGCCCAATTCATCTCTCTCAAAACTATAATGCAAAGTTGATCAATTGTATTAGATTCCAAGTCCAATTTTGAAACATATGACACAGCTTTTCTGCTAACGGAAATATCTGAAAACGTTAACAATATGAGGCCTATTTATCAAGCCGTCAAACGCAAATACACCGGAATTCCGCAGCGTAATTGTTTGCGAGCTTGATTTAACCTATTTATCAAAGCCTACAGACCGGCAAAAGTTGAAATTTGTGACGTAACATACGATCCGCCGGTCTCAATCCGACACAGATCGATGCTTATGTCATTACAGATGTTCTGAATACAAATTCGGCACTATCTGACATTTTTTGTTATTTATCAAATTTCTAACAGGTACGCTCACCACTATTCCGGCCCAGAGTACCTGGTTTTCAATCCTCCACCCTGGAGGCCGCGGATGCCATAGGAATCAATGGGAGTCTGAAAGCAGCGAAAGCTTGCCGGAAACATGGGGCTTGATAAATATGCCTCATTGTCTCAAAATAACTACTGTGGATGGTACTTCCCTTGGTTCAGGGTTAATCCATTACGAGTCAGCGCCCCTGACCCTGACTGTGGGAGTCCTTCATACTGAACAGATGCAGTTTGAAGTCATTCATTCCCCAGCACAGCCTGTCAACCTTGGTCTCCTTGGCTTTGTATACACAATCCACAGTTCGACTGGGCTGAGGGACAATTGGCCTCCTGGGGTACCTCCTGCTTCCACTCCTGCCTTGCTAAGGTTACTCCTCTGCTCCACATACCCATAGCCAGACCCCTTTAAGCTTTATCTCAGTATATGCAGACTTCACAGATGTGTTTGAAAAGAAAGCAGCTGATGTGCTGCCACCTCACCGTCCTTACGACTGCAAAATTGACCTCTTTCCTGGAGCCCCACTTCCTAAAGGGAGAACTTATCCTCTCTCCAATGCTGAAACCAAGTCCATGGAGGAGTCCATCCAAGAGAACCTAGCTAAAGGTTTAATTCACCCTTACTTTCCTGCTGGGGGTGGCTTCTTTTTCATCAGTAAGAAGGATGGTGGGCTCAGACCCTGTATCGACTACAGGGCCTTAAACAACATCACTATCAAGTATCGCTGTCCCATTCCTTAGATTACTGATCTGTATGATTCACTTCAGAATGCTCGCTGCTTCACCAAGCTGGACCTACGTGGGGCATACAACCTGATTCATATCTTCCCAGGGCACGAATGGAAGATAGCCTTCAACACAAGATCAGGGCATTATGAATACCTCGTAATGCCCTTTGGGCTGTGTAATGCGCCTGCAGTCTTCTATGAAGTCTGACACTCATGAACACACATAACAACAATAAATTTCAATGTGGACCTCCCTCCTTCTGACCATCATATGGTTATCTGGGTTCTGGTGGATCGATTTTTCAGACTGGCTCATTTTGTACCCCTAAAGAAACTGCCTTCTGCCCAAGAATTATCGTCTCTTCTTCTCTTGCATGTGGTACGACTTCATAGAATTTCCGTGAATATTGTTTCCGACAGAGGTCCACAATTCATCTCTACCTTTTGGATTACCTTTTGCAAGTTGATTGGAACCATTGTTTCCTTGTCTTCTGGCTACCATCCTCAGACTAATGGGCTAACTGAAAGAGTAAATCAGGATCTCGAGGCCTATCTTAGAATTTTTGTTAATTCTCTCCATACCAAATGGTCTCAGTTGTTACCCCTAATTGAGCTGGCAAGGAACACTCATTGGCACTCTTCTCTACGATGTTCTCCATTTCAAGCCGCAGCAGGTTATCAACCTTGTATCTTCCCTCTTTCTGCTCAGTGCACAGGGATTCCTACTGCAGACCGACACATTACTAATCTCACCACTCATTGGCAACATATTGGCTCTCAGTTACGTTGAGCTGTCTCTAGATACAAGAGGTTTGCTTATCATTATAGAGCTTCTGTACGTGCCATCTCAGTAGGTGAACTTGTTTGGGTCTCTACTCTACATATTCGTCTATGACAACCCAGTCACAAATTAGGGCCTAGGTTTATCTGCCCTTAAAAAGTCCTGAAAAGACTGTCTACTGTTGCCTACAAAGTGGCCTTGCCTAAAACCCTGCGCATACACCAGTCTTCCACATCTCACTACTCAAGCCTTACATCAAGAAAAGATATAACAGGTTCCAAGCTCCTCCTCTACTCCTGGTCCGTGGTGACCCTGAATATGAGGTTGCTAAGATCCTGGACTCCAGATACAGGTGCAGATAACTGCAGTATATGGTACATTAGAAGGGTTACTCTGTGGCGGATCGCTCCTAGGTTCCTGCCCATGATGTGCATGCTCTATATTTAGACTCCAGATTCCATGCTGCTGATCCTTTGAAGCCAACTCTGGATCCTGGATTGAACTCTGTCAGTCTGACTACTCTGTTTGCTTAACCCCTAAAGTACTGGATTAATCCCCTATAGTACTGGATTACTGGATAACGTTGGATTGCCATAACGTTATTGAATTCTGCCTGTCTGACTACTCTGCTTGCTTAACCCTAAAATACTGGATTGCTATACAGTTGCTGAACTCTGCCTGTCTGACCATTTTGCCTGTTTAACCCCTTAAGGACAAGGTAATTTTTCAGTTTCTTTCCCTTAAAGACCAGGGCTATTTTTACATGTTTGTGTTTAGCCTTAATGTTCCTCTTACTAATTTACTGTACCCACATATATTTATATACCGTTTTTCTTGCCATTAAATGAACTTTCAAAAAAATACCATAATTTTTATCATATTTTATAATTTACCATAATTTTTTTTATAAAATAAGAGGAAAAAATGGAAAAAAACACACTTTTTCTAACTTTGACCCCCAAAATCTGTTACACATCTACAACCACCAAAAAACACCCATGCTAAATAGTTTCTAAATTTTGTCCTTAGTTTAGAAATACCCAATGTTTACATGTTCTTTGCTTTTTTTCCAAGTTATAGGGCAATAAATACAAGTAGCATTTTGCTATTTCCAAACCATTGTTTTTTAAAACTAGCTATAGTTACATTGGAACACTGATATCTGTCAGGAATCCCTGAAAATCCCTTGACATGTATATATATTTTTTTTTTTAGTAGACAACCCAAAGTATTGATCTAGGCCCATTTTGGTATATTTCATGCTACCATTTCACCGCCAAATGCGATAAAAAAACTGCTTCACAAACTTTAGGTTTCTCACTGAAATTATTTACAAACAACTTGTGCAATTATGGCACAAATGGTTTTAAATGCTTCTCTGGGATCCCCTTTGTTCAGAAATAGCAGACATTTATGGCTGTGGCATTACTTTTTGGTAATTAGAAGGCCGCTAAATGCCGCTGCGCACCACAATTGTTTTAGACCCAGCAGTGAAGGGGTTAATTAGGTAGCTTGTAGGGAGCATGAAGGGTTCATTTTAGCTTTAGGGTAGTGTAGTAGACAACCCAAATTATTGATCTAGGCCCATTTTGATATATTTCATGGAACCATTTCACCGCCAAATTCGATGAAATAAAAAAAAATCGTTCACCTTTTTCACAAACTTTGGGTTTCTCACTGAAATTATTTACAAACAGCTTGTCAATTATGGCACAAATGGTTGTAAATGCTTCTCTGGGATCACCTTTGTTCAGAACTAGCAGACATATATGACTGTGGCATTAATTTTTGGTAAATAGAAGGCTGCTAAATGCTGCTGCGCACCACACTTGTATTATGCCCAGCAGTGACGGGGTTAATTAGGTAGCTTGTAGGGAGCTTGAAGGGTTAATTTTAGCTTTAGTGTAGAGATCAGCCTCCCACCTGACATATCCTACCCCCTGATCCCTCCCAAAAATCTCTCTTCCCTCCCCTACCCCACAATTGTCCCCGCCATCTTAAGTACTGGCAGAAAGTCTGCCAGTACTAAAATAAAAGGCTTTTTTTTATTATTATTATTCTTTTTAATTCTGTTTAGCTGTGATGGACCCCCCTTAGCCCCCAAACTCTCTGATCCCCCCAAACAGCTCTATAACCCTTGCCCACTACCTATTTGCTGCCATCTTGAGTACTGGGTCTGCCAGTAACCAATTTGCATCCCAAAAAGTTTTCTTTTGAAAATAATTTATGTAATTTACATTTTTATGTAGTGTAGCTGCCCCCCCCCTCAATACCCCCTCCCAGATCCTTTTGATCATAAATTTTCCCCCTCCATCTCCCTCTCTCCCACTCTGCACTCTCCCATTCATTGGTGGCAGTGGTTGTTGCGCAATTGTCGCGCTCCCTGCAGGCCCCCCGCATGCTCCCGGCATCCGGCGTGCACATTCAGGAACCGGATGCCGGGTAGCGATGGGCCACCCACCCGCCTCCCTGCAGCTGTTCCCACCCACCAACGATCGGATCCCTCGTCTTGGGAAAAAAGGTATTGCAGTGATGCCTCAATATCGAGGCATCACAGCAATACCTTGAAAGCGTCTGGAAGCGATCAGGATCGCTTCCAGCCGCTTTAAACCCTAATGTTGTACAGGGTACGTCTCTGGTCTTTAAAGACCAGTTTGTGTGTGACGTACCCTGTACAACATGCGTAGTTAAGGGGTTAACCATTGGATTGCTATACTGTTACCGAACTCTGCCTGCCTGACCATTCTATTGGTTTATTCCTGAACTGTAATTATTGGATTTCTTTTGTTGCCTATTCCTGCCTGTTTCCGGTCCCTCTATTGGTTTACCCTTGAAATGCCATACCGCTGGATTCCCTACCTGTTGCAGCCAAAGACTACCCTGCCTATTGTGAGTACCACTTACCTCATTTTTGCAAACTTTCTCTGCTCTGGGATATTCCCTATCATTTCAGCTTGATGCCGGGATACGAAGACTACTGGTCAAGTTTGGTCTGATAGTGGAATATCCCAAGAACATTACAGTTTCCTCTTTTGGCTTCTAATGTAGAGCTTTGAGAAATATTTCCAGTGATGGATGGTGCTATTTGCTTTAACTAAACACACTACTATTCACTTAGGCGGTAGTACATTTTTCATAAATCATATAAACATGACATTAGTAACCTTACATCAAAATACCTTTTACAGCAAGCATTGCTTCTGTAGTAGTTATCCCTGTTATTTGGTGTTACAATTTATTAGAGAAAATTTTAGAAAGCTGTGGATCAAGATTTTCAAAATAGTCTAAAACTTCTGAAGTTGGCCAATGTACTTATTTGTGGTCCCATTATTGGCATAATTCAATTTTATTCTGTTTATGACTTTAGTGCTGACCAGAAGGGATTTTTTTTTTTTTTTTTTAAATGAGCTTTATTGAAGTGTTTAAAAAATGTATACAATCACAAACTTTACCGACATATATCGGCAAACAGGTACATAAACAAAAAAGATAGCTTAACAGTTGTGATACAATAGATATAGATACACTTCAAGGTATGGCATATATGGAGAACCAACCCAACCAACACGGTGGGAGAGTCCAAGTACTAAAAGAAATCATTTTCAACAGTAACGCCTAATTGTTTGAAGTGTAGAAAAGAAGAAGTGCAATATGTAAGGGAAGGGGGATTTGGTTGTTCAAAGAAAAGAAAATGTTAGTGAGTGTCCTAAAACAAGGACTTTCAGAAAAAGGAAAAGAGACAGCAGGACCAAAGAGGGTGACAGAGAAGAGAAGGGGAGAGGGGAGAAAAAAAAACAAAACACGGGAGATGGGGGGGACATTGTTACCTGGGTAGGCTATGTGATATTGCCCTTTAGATAAGAGTTAAATCGCACCATTCCAAAGTGCTAATATAGTTTCATACCTATCTAATATATGATTTTTTAGGAAATAATAACGTTCCATAAGGAGTGTGTACCATTCTTAGTGTAGGGGGGCTTTGGGATTTCCATTTTTTAGGGATCAATTTTTTTTGCACTTGTAAGCATAATTAGTAGTAGCGCTTGGTGTGTCTGGCTTTGTGTTTTTGGCAGAGCCAAAAAGAGTAAAAATTCAGGGGAGTTTGGCATTGTAAGATTCAGGGTTTCAAATATTTTATTCCTGACCCCCTCCCAAAAGGATATAAGGCATGGACAGGACCACCATATGTGGAGGAGGGAGCCACGTTCGCCGCACCCCCTCCAGCACATGGAGCTAGCAGTAGGATATATTTTGTGCAATCTGGAAGGAGTTAAATACCACCTGCTCATGTACTTTATATGTGTTTCTTGGATGTTTGCGGAAACCGAGGACCTCTTGACCAGCCTGAATGCTTTTAACCAAGACTCTAAGTCCGGTTCCAGCCCCAACTCATCATTCCATCTTATGACATAAGACGGAAGTACGTCAGTCCCTTGTTGGATGACCAGTTTGTATAGGAGGGAAATTAAGTGCCGCGGCATGTTCTCAGCCACACATAGAGTTTCAAACGGAGTCAATGTTCTCCCAAGGTCCTGTTTTCGTTTGTGCCCGGTAATAAAGTTTAGTAACTGATTGTAGTGAAGCCAAGAAATGAATAGTAAGGGCTGAGACTCCTGTAGAGCTGCTTGGGAAATTACCTTTCCGTTCACAATCACACCAAACACAGAACCCACTCTCATGGGGTAAGTTTTGATTTTTCCAAATCCCAGCTTGTGATGGGGTAGTTTGGGGTGTTCAAAAATTGGCATTAAAGGGGAAATTTTTGTGGATATGTGTGTAGATGTCGCCAAAATAGTATCCCAGTTTTTTAGTGTTTCTGCTGTTAAATGGTATTGGGAGACCCTATTGGGGCGGCTGGAGGGAGGTAACCAGGCTAGAGAGCCCATATTGTGTAGTTGAAAAATCTGTCTATCTAACCCTATCCATGCTTTGCAGTCTTTATTTTGTGCCCATTCCACTATTCTTTGTAGGCCTACCGCTCTCCTATATGATAAGAGATCCGGCAATCCCAGACCCCCTCTGTCCCTTTGTAGATACATAGTGCGCCTAGGTATTCTGGGTTTTGTATTAGCCCAAATGTATTGTTCAATTAACGCTTGTAGTTGAGCCATATACCCTCTAGGAAGTGCTATGGGCATGGTTTGGAAAAGATACAGAATTCGGGGTAAAACATTCATCTTAATCACCCCTATTCTACCCAACCAAGAAATATGTTTATTTTTCCAAGAGGATAGGTCAGCTGCAATGTCCCTTTTCAGTGTGGCATAATTATATTTAAAGAGATCAGCGGGGTCAGATGTTATATGTATCCCAAGATATTTCAATTTCTTATCTGCCAAAGTAAGTTTGTATGTTTGTTGCAGTTCTTGCACAATTTGTGGACTTGTGGTGACATTTAGAAATTCTGATTTTTCTAAATTGAGAAAGAAGTTTGAGGCTTTTCCAAAAGCTCTAAGCTCGGTCAGAAGTTCAGGGACGGATTCAGCAGCGTTAGTCAGAGTATATAAGACATCATCTGCATATAATGCCTGTTTTCTCCAAGACCCGACGCAGAAAAAGCCAATCAACTCTATCAAAGGCCTTCTCTGTGTCGGTAGAAAAGAGGACCATAGGAAGACCCGACCTGGCATGGTTGATCAGCTGTGTCATCTTAATCGTATTATCCATGGCCTCTCGGCCAGGAACAAAACCCACCTGGTCATTACAAACTAGGTCCGGGAGGTATTTATTTATTCTAGTTGCTAAGATCTTAGCAAGCAGCTTCATATCTGAATTAATTAGGGAGATAGGCCTATAATGGCCAGGAGAGTCTGCTGTCTTCCCCGGTTTCGGTATAACTGTAATATGGGCTTCCAGAAGGACCCAAGATAATTTAGGATCGTCTCGGAGACTGTTAAACAAATCTAAGAGTGGACCCGCCAGCACATCCTTATATTTTTTATAATATGCAGAAGCAAACCCATCCGGGCCTGGGCTTTTGCCATTAGGGCACTGTTTAATAGCCTCAAACAGTTCTTCAGTGGTTATTGGGGAGTCTAGGGACTCCGACGCCTCTTTAGTTAGACTAGGGAGATCAAGGTCTGCCAAGTAGGAGTTAATATAAGTCTCTTGATGGGTTACATCATCCACTAAGGAAAATGGAGATGTTTTATCACGTATGTTATATAGGGCGTGGTAATACCTGTGGAATTCTGCTGCAATTTGGGCACTACTATGCAGAGCATGACCGTCTTTAGATTTGAGGGAATGGATGTGTGATCTCAGTTGCCTTTTTTTTAGGGTTCTAGCAAGTATTTTGCCCGGTTTATTTCCACCCTCATAATGGTGTTGTCTCAAATGTAGCGCCATTTTTTGATGTGATTCTGTTAGTAGCTTATGGAACTCAGCCTTGGTTTCTTGTAACTGTGTTTTAATGTCAGGGCGTGTATCTCTATACATACCAGGAAAATAACCAACAATTAGTGTAAAGATGAGGAAAGGGGAAAAGCCCCTTAACTGACGTATGTGATAAAAATAAGAAATTATCTATATATTGCTCATTAGAGAAAGGTGTCGTTTAAATTGTAAGTTAATCTGCAAGAAGGGATTTTTGATTTAAGTTGTCTGTCAGCAAACAGAATGTTCTTTTCAAATAAGAATTTATTTAACCTGGTCTTGATGTTCTCATTTCCACTGTGTCTGGAGCCCCCACCCCCCACCCCAGGACAGAATGACCTACATTTTCCAGATTTTCCTGAAAGTTTTTAATCCAGTTGGAACAAGGCCATGCATTCTATTAGCCTTCTTCCTCTTCCAAATCAGCATCAAGGTATGGTACAATCAACATATTTTTCTGGTAGGGAGAAATGTATGCCATTTTTAGAAGGCCTTTTGCAGTTTTACAAGATCTCTGGGTTCTAAACATAGTTTCCCAGGAATTCTGAATAGATTTCAAATCAAAGCATTCCAAAAGTTTTCTCTTTTTTTTTTAAGCTGTAGTTTAAGCTTTGGAACCAAGCTAACAATTTTATTCCATCACTTTCCATTATCCACAAGAAAGAGGAGATTTCCAGACGTGGGGGCCGATTTACTAAAGTGCAGATGGACATGATACGATGTAGTGTATCATGTCCGCCACACATCGATAAATGTTCTGGTGAACTGCTTGTGCAATGCCGTCCCCTGCAGATTCGTGGCCACAAGCAGGGGGTGTCAATCAGCCCGATCGTATAGGATCGAGCGGATTGAAGGCCGCAGCTTTAGAGGCAGTGGAAAAGTTACGGAGCAGCAGTCTTTAGACTGCTGCTTCATAACTACCGTTTCTGGCGAGCCTGAAGGCTCGCGCGGAAACAGGGGCATCAAGCTCCATTCGGAGCTTGATAATTCGTCCCCCTATTCTGAAGCTAATCATTTTAATAAAATTTTACTAAGATTTTCTATGTTCAAAATAGTAACATTGTGGGCAATTCTACCCATTATTCAACAGAGTCAATTTAGGTCAACATTTAATTTGAAGGATGCCTTCTTTCCTATTACTAGACTATTTCTAACTTCTAAAATTTCAGCACAAATTGTTTCAGTGTATTGCTCATTTGATTGGTCTACAGCTCCCAGAATTTTTATGAAAGTTCTAGGAACTCGCTTGTCTGTAATAAATACTCAGGTAGTTTAGTGGCTCTATACATCAACAACATATTGGTTCAGGCTCCAGTTTTCCTTTAGCTTTATTTCATATCAACATTTGACTATAGTTTTCTTTGCAGACATGGTTGGAGAATTAATTTAACCCCTTAACGACCAAGGTCGTGATAGGCATGTCCTACAAAAAGTGTCAGTTAATGACCAAGTACGTGCCTGGCACATCTTCTGGGGTTTCAAGTGCTGGAAGCAATCGTACATTAAGTTCTTTACAGAGGGAGAGGGAGGGAGAAGAGAGAGAGGGAAATACAGGGAAATACATGTTCATAAAGGGATCTGAGAGGGGGAGGGTGTTGAGGGGGGCAGCTACACTACAGAAAAATGTTTTTTTATTTATTTTTTAATTTAAAAAAGCATTGTTTTTGAGCAAATTGGGTACTGGCATACATCTGCCAGTACCCAAGATGGCAGCAAATAGGTAGAGGAGGGAGGGTTAGAGAACAGTTTGGGGGATTAGAGAGGTTGGGGGCTAAGGGGGGATCCATCACTGCAGACTAAATATAAAATAATAATAATAATAATAATAATAATAATAATAATAATAAAAAAAAATTATTTTAGTACTAGCAGACTGTCTGCCAGTACTTAAGATGGCGGTGACAATTGTGAGGTGGGGAAGGAAAAAGAGCTGTTTGAGGGGGGTCAGGGAGGGATCAGGGGCTGGGATGTGTCAGGTGGAAGGCTGATCACTACACTAAAGCTACAATTAACCATACAAGCTACATTATTAACCCCTTAACTGCTTGGCATAATGCAAGTGTGGTGCATTGCGGCATTTAGCGGCCTCCTAATTACCAAAAAGCAATGTCAAAGCCATATATGTCTGCTATTTCTGAACAAAGGGGATCCAAGAGAAGCATTTACAACAATTTGTGCCATGATTGCACTAACTGTTTGTAAATAATTTCAGTGAGACATCTAAAATTGTGAAAAAGTTAACGATTTTTTTTATTTGAACGCATTTGGCAGTGAAATGGAGGCCTGAAATATACCAAAATGGGCCTAGATCAATATTTTGGGTTGTCTACTACTCTACCCTTAAGCTAAAATTAACCCTTCAAGCTAACTACAAGCTACCTAATTAACCCCTTCACTGTTGGGCATAATACAAGTGTGGTGCGCAGCGGCATTTAGCTGCCTTCTAATTACCAAAAAGCAATGCCAAAGCCATACATGTCTGCTATTTCTGAACAAAGCGGTTTATAAATAATTTCAATGAGAAACCTAAAGTTTGTGAAAAAGTTTGTGAAAAAGTTAACAATTTTTTTTTTATTTGATCGCATTTGACGATGAAATGGTTGCATGAAATATACCAAAATGGACCTAGATCAATACTTTGGGTTGTCTACTAAAAAAATATATATATATACGATGTGGAGGGTTATTTGGGATTCCTGACAGATATCAGTGTTGCAATATAACTATTGCTAATTTTCTAGTACCAGAGCTTGGTTTTACAAATCTGATTCTCATGTCAAACTTTCTCCAATCATCAAGATCTAAAGTTTCTCACCTTAATGGATTAGAGATTGAATACCTATCTTAGGTTTCTTTGATTCTGTATTGAACTCCTTATTTCAGATTGTAAAGTTTCTTTCCTGCTATGAAAACCAGTGTTTTAGCTGGTATTATTTTAAAATTCCATTTTGCAAATTGAGATAATGATGCATTTATCTGTTCACTCTTTAAAGAGTCATATGTCGGTTTTTGTTTTTGTTTCATACTACTGAAAAAATGCTAAATGTCTTGACAAGGCTTTGTTGAGGCTTAGGGGCCAATTTATCAAGTGTCTGTTCGACATGATCCGTTCAGCGGATCATGTCCAATAGATATTGCTGAATGCCGACAGCATATGCTGTCGGCATTTAACATTGCACAAGCAGTTCTGGTGAACTGCTTTTGCAATGCCGCCCCCTGCAGATTTGCAGCCTATCGGCCGCTAGCAGAAGGTGTCAATCAGCCCTATTGTATACGTTCAGCCGGATTGATGTTTTAAGACCGCTGCCATTTAACTGCTGTTTCCGGCGAGCCTGAAGGCTCGCGCAGAAACAGCTGCATTGGGGCGTATTGACAGCTTGTTAAATCGGCCCCAAGGTCAGTATATATCCAGTGTTTAAACCAATTTCTACTCTTTGAAACATTTTTTTTTCAAAAGCTTTACAGTTTTCTCTTTTAGAACTTGCATGCTTTGGACATTTAGCTTCTGTCTTGGAAGTTTTTGTTGCTTTTAGCAATATCTTCTGGAAGACTTTTTGAATTTTTGTTCTTTCTTGCAAACTTTCTTATCTTATTTTCATCAAGATAAGACAGTTATTAAGGAATCAATATGATTTTTACCTGAAGTGATTTTTCAGATAACATCAATCAGGAGATTATAGCCCATCTTCTTTTTCTAATCCAAAGAATTAATTTCATGGCCTCTTAATTTAGACACTGTAAGAACATCAGAATTCTACTTTTAAATTACCAAGGTTTTTAGACAATCCGTTAATTTGTTTGTATTTAATCTACGTAAAGGTCAGTGGGATACATCAATTTCTTTAGCTTTTTGGCTAAATTTAATGATTACCAAGGTTTTCTTGGAGGCGGGATAGTTTATTCCAAAATGCATTATTGTTAATTTTTCTAGATTACTTTCCTCTTATTGGATTTTCAAGAATAAGGCTTGAATTGAATACATTTGCAAGGCAGCAACAAACTTCCCCTAGATTCTTTAATTTGTTTAGTATGAAAGACCTTCAGGCAGCAGTGTCTGCTAATCAGGTGCCTTTCCAACCTTACTTTGTTCTTTCCTACCTTTCTACTTCTCCTTTTTTGGCCATATGTCCGACTAGAATACCAGAGAGGATAGAGAGATGAAGTGCTTTTATAGATTTGGGAATCTTTTCCTCCTCCTAGTGGCCAGGAGTTGAATCTCAGGAGTAGTGACTCGTGGTTGCTAACTACCATGAAAGAAATTAATTTATCAGGTAAGCATAAATTATTTTTTTCTGCAAAATTGTTCAGAATCATTTTTTTCTTGAAGTGCAGTGTACTACTACAAAATATTTTTTTACTCTGGGGAAAAGGGACTAATATAATTTTGTATATTTTAGTGCTGTTGTAGGTTATTCCTTATCATAGCCGTGGTGCATAGTTATGTGACTATTACTACTAGTTACATTATAGGCCTGCTGTCTTGGGGAAAGAAAACTTTTAAGTTTGTTTTATTATTGCAATCAGTTAAACTTTGATTTAAAAGCTGTGTGTAAAGTAAACTTTTGCTGTGTACCTTTACTGGTCTGCTTCCTTTTTGGGGATACCAAAAAGATATAAAATTAAACTTTTACCCTGTGTGTGGAGAAAAATAAATAAAACAATCTAATTTTGCAGTTGGTTAAACTTTGAGTTAAAACTGCAGGTAAACTTTTGCTTTGTGGACAGAAATAGCCTGCAACTGTACTGGCCTGCTTGAATTTTTTGTGGGTGCCAATTTCTTTTAAATAAACTTTAACCCCTCATGTGCAAAAATCACTTCTATCTAGTTGCTTTTAATAGCCCTTTTAGTTTATTAATAATTATATTGCTGAGGTGGCATAGCTTGTGACTGATAGGTGGTCATCTTCCATCAATGTCAAATGCTCAGGGAACTGCTGGCCACTGTGTCCAATGGGCTCTAGGCACCTGTTGTCCTCTTCCTACCCTGGAGGTGTATTTTTCAGGTTTATATACTGTCAGTCGTAAAATCAAAAGGAAACAGCCACACAGCAAGAGGCATCAGAAGTCCTGAAGAAATAAAAAGAACAACTTCATTTAGACAATTTAAAACCAAGGTACATGGCAGGCAAACATCCTATTTAAAGGGAGAGCAACCTATAATTAGTTAATAAAAAACATAAGTACAAATGTACATAAAATATATAAATCCATTACGTTTACAATTAAGGAAGAGAAACTGTTGAGTTAAGCACAACATAGATGATTGTAAAGAAGAGATATTAACATTACATTCAATATTGTGTACTAAAATTCAAAAATACATCTTTCTCAATCTATCATTCAATTTTTACATAATTGTAAGTACATAGAAATTAAAGAGCATCAATACCAAAAGATTGTTGAAAAGGGTTAAAATTTGAATACATTATAGAACATAAAAAGGTGTACATATTTAGATGAGTAAGTTTGCTGCCTGCTGTTGCCCACTAGGAATGGGCGAATGTTTCTAAAAATGTGAAATTTAAAACGTATTTTGATACATTCGTTTGTTCGAATCGAATTTCGAATGTTTACATAACATTCTAACATTCTATTTTCAAATTTTTGTTCGAATAATAGAATGTTTAGCTATGTATTCATTCAATTCCGAAATGTAATATTCGAATTTGAATGTGACATTCGAATTTGAATAGAAGTGTAAACAGAGACAAATATCTAACTGAAAAAAATATGTCCTATAGCTCCTAAAGAAAAATGTGTCCCTAGCCACCCAATAAGGTTTAAATACAAAAGATAGTTCAAAAGGAGTGCCTTCAGAAAGGCGCTCCTTTTGAACTATCTTTTTTATTTGAATTTGAATGTAAGATTCAAATTTGAAATAATATTTCTAGTCTAATACTGTGTTTTATAAATGTAATATTCGAATTTGAATGTGACATTCGAATTTGAATGTCACATTTGAATTCAAATGTGACATTCAAATTTGAAATAGTATTTGAAATAGTATTTCTAGTCTAATACTGTGTTTTTAAAATATAATATTCGAATTCGAATGTAACATTCAAATTCGAAATAGTATTTGTAGTCTAATACTGTGTTTTATAAATGTAATATTCAAATGTGACATTTGAATGTATTATCAGAAACCTAGTTTGGTTAATCTGCTTCCTTCTGCTGCCTCTCCTGTTCCTGACCTTCTCTTAGTTGAGTCTTCAAAACAAATAGACTACAAACTTGTTATGGAGCTGGTGTGAGAATTGTGGGATTTGAAAAAAAAATGAGAGGGTTACATGAAAAAAAATATGTGTCATATGGAAAGTTTAAAGTTGTACTTTAATTTCAATGTATTGTTTGAATTATTATTGAAAAACGTCCCAATTAGCAATGAAGGTTTGGATTTGTTGGCATAACCAGTGTACTTTTGTGGGTAAAATGAATATTTTGTGGGCTTCCCATAGGCTTTAATGGGATGTAACAAATTTTACTCAAACTGAATTTTCTTCCTAATATTTGGCTGAACCAAATGTGTCGGCAACCAAAATTAAAAGGACCCAAATCGATCGAAAAAACAAACTGAAAATTTTGGTAGAACCAAATTTTCCACCCATGCTCAGGTCCAATTGAAAGTATATGTTGTGCTATATTGATGTTGACCACAATAACCCAGCGATATTCCTTATTACAACCCACACAATTATAAGAACACCACTTGCAATCTGGTCCATAGTTATATGAAAGTAGTAGTGCAGTAATAAAATGCTGCAACACAACAAAGTATTTTCTTTCTGCGTTCTAATGTCCTTTTAAATATTTAACTAGCCTTGTGTGCATGTAAAGCAGTGATCATCTATGCTAGCATGCCAAAGTCTGCCTCACAAGTCAGGTACCATATACACTTTAGATTCAAAGATTAAGTCAGTGGAAAACTGGGAGGGAATCTGGAGAACAACCAGTTTGGTGAATAAAAAAATAAAAAAAATAATGCCATTTCATTACAGTAATTTTAGTCTGCAATGTAAAATATTGTGTTTAACAAATGCATTGATATATGGATGTCTGTATCCCTTTATTATAAAGAAGGAAAAAAAGACATTTGCAGGTGGCATGTAATTTGTCAGTATGAACAGTGTAAAAATAGATTAGAAGCAATAGGTTATTTCTATTGTGCTTTCAACAATATGTCACAAAAACAAATAAAGAATTAACAATCTAATGAGGAGACTAAACATGTCTTCCTGGGCTGATGTAATTTCAAAGAAAATGTCAATTTTAAATAAATAAGCAATTTGCACTTAGCAGTGGTAAAGTACTCTTGCTAACCCGTTTTATAGCAATTCCTAAACGCAATAATGCTACTATTTTTTTAGCTCTTATACAAATACTTATAGGTTGATACAACTCAATGCTTAGGGCAACAATTGATCTTCTATACAAGTTAATCGTTTAGCTGCTTTTCATCTTATCACTCCCCCACTCTTAACCCCTATTTCCTTCTCTGCTGAAAATAAAGTTAACTGCAGTAACAACTCAGTCACCCCCATTTTAACTGTCACAGTACTGTTCTGAGTCCCCAACACATTTAGTCTTAACTATGATGTCTAATTTCATCAGCAAAGTTAACCACAAATATGACCTCTCCCAATTGCAATTCATCCCATAATGGCTGACCTAAACAAGGTCCCCATGGTAATTGCCTCTTATGGTTGGCCTGATTCCCCAAGAAAAGCTATCTCATGGGAATTGCATGTATCTAGCTCATGCCCAATTATTATTTTTATTTTATTTTTGTTTTCTACTTTTTCCTATCTTTTTTTTTCCTTCCTACATTTTCTCCCATCTGTCTCTATTTTCTTGATTGCTGCTGATAACTATTAGGCTAAATCTTGGCTAGAATAAAGTAAAAAAAAAAAAAAAGCTGCACTATTTGAAATAAGATAATTAAACCATAGAGATGTGGTATTTTGAATTGTTAAACTTTGGCAACAGTAAAATACATCGGAATTTCAAAAAGAAGAAAAAGAGAAAACTTTAGTTGGTGTTCTGGCCAAAGGCTTCTTTTACTTTTAAAAAGCATCATTGAAACATCCTAGAAGGAAAAAAAAGTGTTATCACTTTTTAATAAGTGCCTGTTCTTATACTAATCCCTGTCCTTCCCTAAGGCAAAGAATACTCTTACCATCTCAAGGACATCTTACATTTTACATTGCTATTTCTAAAGTCTTCAAAATGTTACGTTTATCTTGGCATATGCATATAGAAACTTGTTTCTCAACCTTGTGTCACACTAATATCCCATCGGTGAATTCAGACACTGAACCTTGTGTGGCAGTAAGTACTTTGTGGAATAGACCTGAATTTTAATTACCTTTTACCCTTCTGGTAAAGAAATGTCCAACACTGTTTTCCTGGTAATTTTAGTATTAGAATGTCATTAGGCTGTAGAATTAGGACAAATTAATTGTTCTCGGTAAGAGACCTGACCTTAATATAGCTGGTGCCAATTTGCTTTAGGTTTACAGTTGATATAATGTCTAAATTAAATAGTAAACTTGTTTATTTTGCTTTAAAAATGTGAATGTTTTGTGTTGCTAAATATATTGCTATTTTTTATTTTACTTTATTTACTATCTAATTTACTTATTTAACACAGCATTTTTGATGGTATAATAAAGTGACAAACTAATGAAAAAGTAAGACAAATTAATGATGCTTCTAGCTAGGGGGTTGATCACAATCCTTTTGAAAATGTTATCTAATGGATTGTTCTACAAAATTCACCATTAAAGTATATGCAGATTATTGTAAATAAAGTCATACAGAGTAGGGTAATAAAGCTCAATTTGAGCAGTACACAGCCAGTTTTCTGACTTGAAAATATTTACTTCTAACTGATTTAAGCATGCAAAGTGGGCGGTACAGCCTATAACTACAAGATCCATACTGTAAACTGAAAAGTCAGTAGTTATGGGTTTTACGTTAAAAAGCTGTAACATAAAACTCATAACTAAAGTGCTACAAAGTACACAAACACCCATAAACTACCTATGAACCCCAAAACCGAGGCTCTCCCGCATTGCAAACACTAAAATACAATTTTTAACCCCTAATCTGCCGCTCCGGACATCGTTGACACTATGATAAACATATTAACCCCTAAACAGCTGCACTCCCGCATCGTAAACACTAGTTAAATATTATTAACCCCTAATCTGCTGCCCCCAATGCCGCCGCCACTCTACTAAAGTTATTAACCCCTAAACCAATGTCTAACCCTAAGCCTAACACCCATAACTTTAATATAATATAAAATAAATCTAAATAAAACCTACTATTATTACCTAAATAAAACCTATTTAAGACTAAATACTTACCTGTAAAATAAACCCTAAGCTAACTACAATATAACTAATAGTTATATTGTATCTAGCTTATGTTTTATTTTTATTTCACAGCTAAGTTTGTATTTATTTTAACTAGGTAGAATAGTTACTAAATAGTTATCAACTATTTACTAGCTACCTAGTTTAAAAAAAATACAAATTTACCTGTAAAATAAAACCTAACCTAAGTTACACTAACACCTACCATTACACTAAAATTAAATAAATTACATTAATTAAATACAACTAACGAAATTACAAAAAAAACACTAAATTACACAAAATAAAAAAGCAATTATCAAATATTTAAACTAATTACACCTAATCTAATAGCCCTATCAAAATAAAAAAGCCCCCCAAAATAAAAAACACCTAGCCTACACTAAACTGCTAATAGACCTTAAAAGGGCCTTTTGCGGGGCATTGCCCCAAAGAAAAAAAAAACAACAACCCCCCAACAGTAAAACCCACCAACGACACAACCAACCCCACAACAAAAAAATCCTACCTATAAAACCTAAGCTCCTCATTGCCCTGAAAAGGGCATTTGGATGGGCATTGTCCTTAAAATGGCATTTAGCTCTTTTACATTGCCCAAAGTCCCTGATCTAAAACTAAAACCCACCCAATAAACCATTAAAAAACCCTAACACTAACCCCCGAAGATCCACTTACAGTTTTTGAAGACAGGACATCCATCCTTAACGAAGCCGGGAGAAGTCTTCATCCAAGCGGCAAGAAGTCGTCCTCCATGCTGGCAGAAGTCTTCATCCAGACGGCATCTTCTATCTTCATCCTTCCGACACGGAGCAGGTCCATATTCAAGACATCCGGCGCGGAGCATCCTCTTCTTTCGATGTCTACTGAAGAATGAAGGTTCCTTTAAATGACATCATCCAAGATGGCGTCCCTTTAATTTCGATTGGCTGATAGAATGCTATCAGCCAATCGGAATTAAAGGGTAAAAAATTCTATTGACTGATGCAATCAGCTAATAGGATTGAGCTTCAATCCTATTGGCTGATCCAATCAGCCAATAGGATTGAGCTTGCATTCTATTGGCTGATTGGAACAGCCAATAGAATGTGAGCTCAATTCTATTGGCTGATTGCATCAGCCAATAGGATTTTTTACCCTTTAATTCCGATTGGCTGATAGAATTCTATCAGCCAATCGGAATTTAAGGGACACCATCTTGGATTACGTCATTTAAAGGAACCTTCATTCTTCAGTAGATAGCGAAAGAAGAGGATTCTCCACGTCGGATGTCTTGAAGATGGACCCGCTCCTCATCGGAAGGATGAAGATAGAAGATGCCGTCTGGATAAAGTCCTCTGCCCGCCTGGAGGACGACTTCTTGCCGCTTGGATGAAGACTTCTCCCAGCTTCGATGAGGACTTCTTGCCGCTTGGATGAAGACTTCTCATGGCTTCGTTGAGGATGGATGTCCAGTCTTCAAAAACTGTAAGTGGATCTTCGGAGGTTAGAGTTAGGTTTTATTAAGGGTTTATTAGGAGGGTTTTATTTTTTAGATTAGGGTTTTGGGCAACAAAAAGAGCTAAATGCCCTTTTAAGGGCAATGCCCATCCAAATGCCCTTTTCAGGGCAATGGGGAGCTTAGGTTTTTTAGATAGGATTTTATTTGGCGGTTTGGTTTTGTGGATGTTGGGTTTTACTGTTGGGGGGCTATTGGCAGTTTAGTTTAGGCTAGGGTTTTTTTTATTTTGGGGGGGCTTTTTTATTTTGATAGGGCTATTAGATTAGGTGTAATTAGTTTAAATATTTGATCATTTATTTTTTATTTTGTGTAATTTAGTGTTTATTTTATTTTTTACTTGTATTTAATTAATGTAATTTATTTCATTTTAGTGTAATGTTAGGTGTTAGTGTAAGACAGGTTAGGTTTTATTTTACAGGTAACTTTGTATTTATTTTAACTAGGAATCTAGTAAATAGTTAATAACTATTTACTAACTTGTCTACCTAGTTAAAATACATATAAACTTACCTATTAGTTATATTGTAGCTATCTTAGGTTTTATTCTACAAGTATTTAGTTTTAAATAGGAATTAGTTAGTTATTAATATTAGGTTTTATTTAGATTTATTTTAATTATATTAAAGTTAGGGGTGTTAGGGTTAGACTTAGGTTTAGGGGTTAATATATTTATTTAGTGCTAGTGATGTGGGAGGCCAGAGGTTTAGGGGTTAATAACTTTAGTATAGTGCCGGCAGTGACGTTGGGGGCTGCAGATTAGGGGTTAATAAATTTATGTAGGTGGTGGCGACATTGGGGGCGGCAGATTAGGGGTTAATAAGTGTAGGTAGATGGCAGCGATGTCGGAGGTGGCAGATTAGGGGTTAATAAGTGTAATGTAGGTGTCGGCAATGTCTGGGACAGAAGATTAGGGGTGTTTAGACTCGGGGTTTATGTTAGGGTGTTAGGTGTAAACATAAATTTTCTTTCCCCATAGGAATCAATGGGGCTGCGTTACGGAGCTTTACACTCCTTTATTGCAGGTGTTAGGCTTTTTTTTTAGCTGGCTCTACCCTTTGATGTCTATGGTGAAATTGTGAACGAGCACATAAAACCAGCTCAAAGCAGCACTGGTATTTGTGTGCAGTATGGAGCTCAACACTGCCATATTGCCTGCTAACGCCGGGTTTTTGCAAACCTGTAATAGCAGCGCTATCAAAGGTGAGCGGTGGAAATAACTTGCGAGTTATTACCGAGCCGCTCATAACGCAAAACTCGTAATCTGGCCGTCAGTTAGCTCTCAGTTCTGAGATATAGCCCAAGGGTAATGAGAAAGTGGCTTGGGAAGCTTTGAAGGTGTTGTGCATGGATTCATGGGTAACGAAAGAGCTGGAAACTATGATGAGCTTGCAAACAAACTTCTAGAAAAGTTTCATCAATTAGGCTGCATGACATTTATAAGGACTTTTTCCATGACAACTGCAGTGCAGTGAGATGACCACAGTGAGCACTTCCACCAAGATATTTCAGCAATGGAATGAAGATCTAAGGGTAGGCTTCTATGCTTGCTGACTACTGTTGGAACAGTGACAAGAGATGCCCCAGAAGAGGAGTACAAGCAACAGACAAAGAGAAGATAATCTTGTGATAGGACACTATTTCAGATAATACGTTGCTGTATGTTTTTTTCATTTTGTGTTGTTATTTGCAATTAATTGAATGAAAACAACTTACATATATGTTGTATCTAGACTGTATCAGATTGTTTTAATCAGATTGCTTTAATATTACTTTTCACAATGACTATCGGCTAGATTACGAGTTGTGCGTTAGGGTAAAAAAGCAGCGTTAACAGGTCCTAATGCTGCTTTTTGCAGGTTTAGGGGCCCCGCACACTTTTTTGGCCTTACCACAAAATGACTTACGTAAACTTCGTAAAGTCATTCCATAGCGCCGGTATTACGAGTCTGTCCTGGGAGGCCAAAAAGTGAGTGGTACACCCTCTACCTCCAAGATCCCTAACGCATTCTAAAGTCAGTAGTTATGAGTTTTACACTACAATGCTGTAGCATAAAACACATAACTAAAGTGCTAAAAAGTACAATAACACCCATAAACTACCTATTAACCCCTAAACCGAGGCCCTCCCGCATCGCAAACACTAAAATAAAATTTTTAACCCCTAATCTGCCGCTCCGGACATCGCCGCCACTATAATAAACATACTAACCCTTAAACCGCTGCACTTCCGCCTCGCAAACACTAGTTAAATAATATTAACCCCTGATCTACTATCCCTAACATCACCGCCACCTACCTACATTTATTAACCCCTAATCTGCCGTTCCCAACATCGCTGCCACTATATTAAATGTATTAACCCCTAAATCTAAGTCTAACCCTAACACCCCCTAACTTAAATATAATTTAAATAAATCTAAATAAAATTCCTATCATTAACTACATTATTTCTTTTTAAAACTAAATACTTACCTATAAAATAAACCCTAAGCTAGCTACAATATAACTAACAGTTACATTGTAGCTAGCTTAGGGTTTATTTTTATTTTACAGGCAAGTTTGTATTTATTTTAACTAGGTAGAATAGTTACTAAATAGTTAACTATTTAATAACTACCTAGCTAAAATAAAGACAAAAGTACCTGTAAAATAAAGCCCAACTTAAGTTACACTACACTACAATTAAATAAATGACCTAAATTAAATACAATTAAATAAATTAAATACAATTAGCTAAAGTACAAAAAACAAACAAGCACTAAATTAACTATTAGTTATATTGTAGCTAGCTTAGGGTTTATTTTATAGGTAAGTATTTAGTTTTAAATAGGAATAATGAAGTTAATTATAGGAATTTTATTTAGATTTATTTAAATTATATTTAAGTTAGGGGGTGTTAGGGTTAGGATTAGACTTAGATTTAGGGGTTAATACATTTAATATAGTGGTGACGACATTGGGAACAGCAGATTAGGGGTTAATAAATGTAGGTAGGTGGCGACGATGTTATGGATAGCAGATTAGGGGTTAATATTATTTAACTAGTGTTTGCGAGGGGGGAGTGCAGCGGTTTAGGGGTTAATATGTTTATTATAGTGGCAGCAATGTCCAGAATGGTAGATTAGGGGTTAAAACATAATGTAGGTGTCGATGATGTTGGGGGCAGCAGATTAGGGGTTAATAAGTATAAGGTAGGTGGCGGCTGTGTCCAGAGCGGCAGATTAGGGGTTAATAAGTGTAAGATTAGTGTTTAGACTCAGGGTTCATGTTAGGGTGTTAGTTGTAAACATAAATTTTAGTTCCCCATAGGAATCAATGGGGCTGCGTTACTGAGTTTTACACTGCTTTTTTGCAGGTGTTAGAATTTTTCTCAGCCGGCTCACCCCATTGATGTCTATGGGGAAATCGTGCATGAGCACGTACGACCAACTCACCGCTCACTTAAGCAGTGCTGGTATTGAAGTGCGGTAAGGAGCACAATTTTGCTCAACGCTCACTTCTTGCCTGTTAACGCCGGGTTTGTAAAAACCCGTAATACCAGCGTTGCAGGTAAGTGAGCGGTGAGACAAAACTGCTCGTTAGCACCGCACAGCTCATAACGAAAAACTCGTAATCTGGCCGTATATTAATAAAGTGCAAGTAGTGTATCTAAAAAACTAAGGCAAATAAAAAACATCTAAAGTCATAATTGTTTTTCAAGACCCACAATTAGTAAAGCATAACTATTTTTAGTAAGGAAAGAAATTCAAAATATTTTTTTTGTTAAACAAATGTAAATGATCACTTTTTAGTGATAATGAGCTACATTGATGCACATAAAGAGCTATACAGGCATCAGAAAAACAAACACATAAACATCACAAAAGCAAAAAAACAAAAACAAAAAACCTTTGATAAAACACAACACTAAAATATGGAAAAAAAGAAAACATGAAAACAGTTTAAAGGGACAGTTGTTTGTTGTTTAAAAAGATATATAATCCCTTTATTACCCATCAATCAGCCCGATTGACCGCAAATGTGCAGGGGGCGGCAATGTACAAGCATTTTACTAGAAATGATTGTGCAATGATAAATGCTGACAGCGTATGCTGTCGGCATTTATCGATGTGCGGCGGACATGATCCCTATGCCTATTTTAGGTGGTCAATGTATTAATGTGCAAGCGGATATGATACGATGTAGTGTATCATGTCCGCTGCACATTAATAAATGCCGACAGCATACGATGTCGGCATTTATCATTGCACCAGCAGTTCTTGCCCATCAGCCGCTTTAATTATACCGTGTTCTATACATGAGGCTCGGTGCACTTACAGGCTTGAGTGTACTGGAAGCACTCTACCTTCTCAGCTGTTAGGAATGGCGGTTCATCCCGCTATACTGGTAGATTATTGAGAAGAGCGTACCCTGTTTAGTGTAGTCCGGTGCTAGCGGTTACTGAGCGAGGAAGCTCTATAGCCTATGAACAATAACTTATTAAACCTCTTAGTGTTGTACTCCTTGCTTGAAATGCCTTCATGTTAACAGTGAAGATTTTGATACAGTTTTAAAAAGAGCATTTTGAACTCCACCTGTCTCATGCTTAACACTGAACACACCATACCTAACATTTGTCTGTGTGGCACGCCAAGGCCGGGAAGGCAGACTCCGTCATCCCTCTGGAAGCTGGAGCAAGGTTACTGCCACGGTCAAGTACCTGAAACACACAGTATATGTCTGTTGACTATATTTGCAACAAACATCAAACTGCTTTCCTGTCCAAGCATGCGTCTTCTCAATATAAGGTGGAGTGCTGTTTTTTTTTTTTTAATGATTTTATGTTGCTCTTCCCTGTAACTTTGATTACATTAACCTTGGATTCCTCTGATATCAGAAGATCTGCATTTAAAGGGACTATGAAACCCAATTTTTTCAGGTCATGATTTAGAAATTTAGAATGAAACAAGCTGGAATCAATTGCTGCAAGGCCCAGCTCATCACAAGCCCTTGCTAGCCCTTACTAGAGCACTGGATTTAACTACAGTGTTCAAACAAAGGCCAGGGGTAAGAGAACAATGAGACTAAACTTAGTAACTGAATGCTCTCAAGTACTTTAATCAGCTCCTACAAGACAAACAACAAGTAAGTTCTAGAAAGTAACTGTAATTTTATAAATTCTAATATCAAAGAAAGACATACCTTTGTAAAAGTCTCACTCTCCAGACCCAAAATATTTTTTCCAATTTACAGTTTTTATTTAATTTGCTCCATTCTTCAGATATTAATTATTAAAGAAACAGCAATGCACATGGGTGAGCCAATCAAACGAGGCATCTATGTGCAGCCACCGATCAGCAGCTACTGAGATTATGTAGATATGCTTTTCAATAATGTATGCCCAGAGAATGAGGCAATTTATTTAATAGAAGTAAATTGGAAAGTTAATTTAAATTGCAAGCTCTTTCTAAATCATGACCTGAAAAAATTGGGTTTCATAGTCCCTTTAAATGCAGATCTTCTGATATGAGAGGAATCCAAGGTTAATGTAATCAAAGTTACAGGGAAGAGCAACATAAAATCATTAAACATAGCTAAAACAAGCTAAACAAACAAGCTGAAGTCTTACACCAAGTCAGTCCAAACAAAGAGTTAAACAGAAGCATAGTCAGGGGAAGCAGAAGTCAAACCAGTATATCCAAATAGTAATTGCCAAAGTAGAGGAATTAACTCAATATACAAGCAACCACAAGCTGAAAACAGATTATAAAGACTACTACAATAAGGGCTTAATTGAGCTTCTAGGCCTCCTTAAAGGTATAATAAGCCTTACTGCAGCAGGAACAGAAATCACTCTCCTAGCCAAGTACCTTTAATGATAATATTGTTAGTAGTATAATATACATATATTAGTAGTGCCCCTCATATAATTGAAATAGCACTATAATATTTTACCATTTCATTTGGGTGTAAAATTTGTAATAATTTACAATGATTTAATATATACAGTATATATACTAAGACTGGACTGGGTACACACCTCATGACCCTGCAACATGCTCAGCTCTGGGTGCTCAGTGGCACTGACAGGAAGCTGTGCTGTCCCAAGAGTCACTGGCAGTTAATCCCAGACAGGTCTGGGTGCAAGGCCCATAGGGAAAATTACAAAACAAATTAATACAACACACAGAGAAAGTCCAGCACTCACTTACAAGCTCTCAGTCCAGTCTGAGAGTGCAGTCCCCTTCCGTGTTTTGTATATGTCTAGGGTGATTACATAAGCCTGTGCACCCTTCAGTTGTTCCCAGTTTGTTTGGTTGAGAGCATGCATTGTTTGGCTGGTTTAGGGACCCAGGTTTTTGGAAGGGACCTTTACATGGTACCCTTCACTTGTTCCCAGTTTGTTGGGTTGAGAGCATGCATTGTTTGGCTGGTTTAGGGACCAGGTTTTTGGAAGGGACCTTGACGTAGTACCTGTGCTTTTCTCTGTGTTATATATATATACAGGGAGTGCAGAATTATTAGGCAAATGAGTATTTTGACCACATCATCCTCTTTATGCATGTTGTCTTACTCCAAGCTGTATAGGCTCGAAAGCCTACTACCAATTAAGCATATTAGGTGATGTGCATCTCTGTAATGAGAAGGGGTGTGGTCTAATGACATCAACACCCTATATCAGGTGTGCATAATTATTAGGCAACTTCCTTTCCTTTGGCAAAATGGGTCAAAAGAAGGACTTGACAGGCTCAGAAAAGTCAAAAATAGTGAGATATCTTGCAGAGGGATGCAGCACTCTTAAAATTGCAAAGCTTCTGAAGCGTGATCATCGAACAATCAAGCGTTTCATTCAAAATAGTCAACAGGGTCGCAAGAAGCGTGTGGAAAAACCAAGGCGCAAAATAACTGCCCATGAACTGAGAAAAGTCAAGCGTGCAGCTGCCAAGATGCCACTTGCCACCAGTTTGGCCATATTTCAGAGCTGCAACATCAATGGAGTGCCCAAAAGCACAAGGTGTGCAATACTCAGAGACATGGCCAAGGTAAGAAAGGCTGAAAGACGACCACCACTGAACAAGACACACAAGCTGAAACGTCAAGACTGGGCCAAGAAATATCTCAAGACTGATTTTTCTAAGGTTTTATGGACTGATGAAATGAGAGTGAGTCTTGATGGGCCAGATGGATGGGCCCGTGGCTGGATTGGTAAAGGGCAGAGAGCTCCAGTCCGACTCAGACATCAGCAAGGTGGAGGTGGAGTACTGGTTTGGGCTGGTATCATCAAAGATGAGCTTGTGGGGCCTTTTCGGGTTGAGGATGGAGTCAAGCTCAACTCCCAGTCCTACTGCCAGTTTCTGGAAGACACCTTCTTCAAACAGTGGTACAGGAAGAAGTCTGCATCCTTCAAGAAAAACATGATTTTCATGCAGGACAATGCTCCATCACACGCATCCAAGTACTCCACAGCGTGGCTGGCAAGAAACGGTATAAAAGAAGAAAATCTAATGACATGGCCTCGTTGTTCACCTGATCTGAACCCCATTGAGAACCTGTGGTCCATCATCAAATGTGAGATTTACAAGGAGGGAAAACAGTACACCTCTCTGAACAGTGTCTGGGAGGCTGTGGTTGCTGCTGCACGCAAGGTTGATGGTGAACAGATCAAAACACTGACAGAATCCATGGATGGCAGGCTTTTGAGTGTCCTTGCAAAGAAAGGTGGCTATATTGGTCACTGATTTGTTTTTGTTTTGTTTTTGAATGTCAGAAATGTATATTTGTGAAAGTTGAGATGTTATATTGGTTTCACTGGTAAAAATAAATAATTGAAATGGGTATATATTTGTTTTTTGTTAAGTTGCCTAATAATTATGCACGTAATAGTCACCTGCACACACAGATATCCCCCTAAAATAGCTATAACTAAAACAAACTAAAAACTACTTCCAAAACTATTCAGCTTTGATATTAATGAGTTTATTGGGTTCATTGAGAACATGGTTGTTGTTCAATAATAAAATTAATCCTCAAAAATACAACTTGCCTAATAATTCTGCACTCCCTGTATATATATATATATATATATATATATATATATATATATATATATATATATACTGTATATATATATATATATATATATATATACTGTATATATAAATATATATATATATATATATATATATATATATATATATATAAAAATTACATATATTAGTAGTACCCCTCATATAATTGAAATAATATTTGTTTTTGCAGTGTGGACAACATAGGCCCTGGAAGTTTGCACTATAGGCTTTGATTTGTTTTCTAGCACTATAGTATTGTACCTTTTCATTTTAGCTCTAAAATATATAATAAAAAAAACAATAATTTCTTGGTGGCTGACTGTTGTACACAGTGGATGCCTGTCACCTATACTGTTTGTATTATATAAATGTATTACATATATTAGTAGTACCCCTAATATTACTGAAATAGTTGTTTTTGCAGCGGGGTCACCATGGGTTTCTTGCAGTTTGCTTTATCGGCTCTGTTTTGTCGTCTAGCACTATAGAATCGTACCTTTTAATTTTGGTCTAAAATATATTATAACAATAACAGTAGTTTCTCAGTGGCTGGCTATTACATACATACATGCATATAGCTAAGATATAGGTCGCTAAGATATAGGGCTACAGCTATAATTCATGTAATTTATAGTGGAGGCGTTCCACGTATTACTGCTGATACTTAGTGGGCTTCTGCTTTGCCTTTCTCTTTGTTAGGCATTTAGCAAGCAAGCAAAAACGTTTTACTTTCAACTTTTATAACGCACTCAACCTGACGTGCACAAAAAGCCGAAGTCTAGCTGGGTTACCATGCAAAAAGGAGCGCAAGTTTTTCACTTGTAATCTAGCCCTAAATGCCTACCAGGCACATGTTACTTTGAAGTCTTTATTTATACCATGTTCTTGGTTTACACCTGATGCATGCACAAGTTTAGTTTGCAGTTTGTCTTCAGTATGGGTCGTTTTTTTTTTGTTTTTTTTTACATTGAACTAAAATATAATTGATAGTTTTATTTAAATTAGAGTTTTGTGCCTCTCTACATAGATGAGAAATTGTCAAGGAAAAGGAAATACTGTGATGGTTATATTAAAAATTTCACATGCTTTGTTGACCTCAATGGATCCGAAAAAAACCTCTGTGCTTATTATGCATACAAATTTCTGTAATGATGATATGAGGCTTGTCAAACTCCAAGAACATTTCACAAAAGTGGAAGACTCTGAATCACTGAAGCAGAAGAATTCTTGATTTCAGTCATTCCATGAGGATTCCTACAAAGTGGCATGTCTTATTGTAAAGAACAAAAAATATCTGTACCTCTGATAAAACATTTGCCATTTCTGGAAAGCAAAGGAAGAATCTGGTTGCTGAAATATCAATCTTAAATATCATCATAAGTTGAATTTTTGCTATATCACTTGATATATTGTGTAATTTAATGTAAGTAGAAAGTATGACTGTGACTTCTATTTTCCTCTTTATACTTAAAGTTGTAACTTTGTATTTTGTATTGGTTCTTTCAACTCTGTAACTTGCAAATTGTGTACAATGAAGATTGGAATTTCAAGAAACATTTTTGGACTTCAGTTGATTAAAAAAAACTGATTAGGTTAAATAAAGTAAACTTTTGGACTTTCGGAGTCATTATACCGAAAAGTGCTTTAAAGAAGGTTTTTGTTCTATTAAATCCTCTTACTAATGCTGAAAGTAGTTGGGTTTTCAAAAACTTGGCTTGAATTGAAGGACATTTTGTGCTTCATATACATTTATGGCTCACCTTTCCTGTTACTTTCATGTAGTGGTAATTCACTGTTTTCAATAGCATCAAACTTCAGCAAGATTAAAATTAGAAAGTAATGTATCTGTTCAAAAAGTGAACTTATCCTGCTCTCAATCACCTCTTACTCTTCAAAGTATTCTGAAGTTTGAGCTGGTGATAAAGTATTACTGTATGGTGCAAATTTGCTTGGGCAATCTTATGAACAAGTCTCTAATCATTGCGGATCATAGAAAAAAAGAAGAAAGAAAGAGTACATAGATTTTTCAAAATTTAAGAGCCAGTCCCTAGATTTACATACACCACTACTAATTATATAGTTTAGGTCTTTCAGTTGTGCCCATTGCTAACAGGTGCATGAATTCAAGCACGTAGGTATGCCTTGCACCAATGCATAGTCAATCATGCCCTCTTCCCAAAAACACTGGAGGAGTGGCATGATGTCAAGCTCCAGTTTTATAATCTAGCTGGGTTGCCAAGAGTCTTGGGGGAGATTAATTGCACCAAGTACCAAAAAGTTCACACACTCTGCAAATAGCCTAACAAAATGACCTGTGTCCATATATGTGCTGCAATCAGGGACTAGTGACAGGAAAAATGGGTTATGTTCGATTGTCTCTTATACAGATAAAGCTTGTTGGCTCACCGCGTCCGGTCCTAGGGTGTGATCTTGTGTGCTAGATTGTATCACGGCGTCTTCAGTTCTTATAATCAAATAAAGATTGCAGAATATTCTCCATACCTTTTCTTCCGTGTAGTCACTCAAACTCTTCATGCCGCCGTATGACTGTTCACATCCCTCCGACACACCATAGATTATGCCTTCCTCAGACGCGTGCAACAATTCCTTGCTTCCTTAACGTAGAGACTAAGATCGCCACAACCACTCTTACTCCTTAGGTCCAATCCGTGATAGAGATGGGGTAGGAGGCACTATCCAGAGCCAATCCCCAGCGTGCCTTAGTCCATGCTCACTTGGTAGAAATCCAATGGAACTTAATACAAAGAAAGGACAGGAGCATCGGAAGATGTCTCAGTAATATTTATTGCCAACAAATTGCTACAATAAAATTCATCAAAATTTAAATTTTCGATTTCCTCAACAGTTTTACATGACAGCAAAATGGATAACTTGCAATGGGAGGAAAAGAAGATTAGCAACTGACGTGTTTAATCTTGTCCTCCCATTGCAGGTCATCCGTTTTGCTGTCATGTACAACTGTTGAGGAAATTGTAAATTTGACACAAGTTATTTTTGAAATTTCAATGGATTTTATTGTAGCAATTTGTTGGCAATAAATGCTACTGAGACATCTTCCTGTCCTTTCTTTGTATGGAGATAGATTGTACTAATATATTGGTGCAGCCTCCCAGAGGAAGATAGGAGCCATACTGGGACAGGAAGCAGAACCACTCGCTAAATATCCAGGTCATCTGTGACACCAGGTTAAGAATCATTAGCGTTTGCTCTGGATTGACTGGTCCTAGTCACAATTCCTTCATCCTCCAGAATTCTGCCATCTACGACGGGTTCCAGGATGGACAAATGCCAGAGGGAATCCTAATAGGTAAATATCTCTTATAAATTTTCACAAATGTATATTATAGATTTAATTAATTAAGGCCTAGATTTAGAGTTTTGTCGGTAACGACCCGCGTAGCTAACGCTGGCTTTTTTCTGGCCGCACCTTTTAAATACCTCTGGTATTGAGAGTTCACAGAATGGCTGCGTTAGGCTCCAAAAAGGGAGCGTACAGGCATATTTAACGCCACTGAAACTCTCGATACCAGAGTTTCTTACGGACGCGGCCAGCTTCAAAAACGTGCTCGTGCATGATTCCCCCATAGAAAACAATGGAGCTGTTTGAGCTGAAAAAAAAACAATCAGATTGAGCTTGCATTCTATTGGCTGTTCCGATCAGATCAGCCAATCGGATTGAACTTGATTCTGATTGGCTGATTCCATCAGCCAATCAGAATTTTCCTACCTTAATTCCGATTTGCTGATAGAATCCTATCAGCCAATCGGAATTTGAGGGACGCCATCTTGGATGATGTCCCTTAAAGGAACCGTCATTCTTCAGTTGGACGTCGTCGGAAGAAGATGGGTCCGCGCTGGAGGTCTTCACGATGGAGCCGGTCCTCATCGGATGAAGATAGAAGATGCCGCTTGGAAGAAGATGGTTGCCGGTCTGGATCTACTCTTCTTCCCGGATAGGATGAAGATTTTGGAGCCTCTTCTGGACCTCTTCAGCCGCCGGATGATGGATGTCTAGCCCCTGCTTGGGTTGGATGAAGATTTTGGAGCCAGGATCGATCGGTGATACCCGGTGAGGTGAAGATAAGGTAGGAAGATCTTCAGGGGCTTAGTGTTAGGTTTATTTAAGGGGGGTTTGGGTTAGATTAGGGGTATGTGGGTGGTGGGTTGTAATGTTGGGGGGGGTATTGTATGTGTTTTTTTACAGGCAAAAGAGCTGAATTTCTTGGGGATTGCCCCGCAAAGGGCCCTGTTCAGGGCTGGTAAGGTAAAAGAGCTTTGAACTTTTGTAATTTAGAATAGGGTAGGGCATTTTTTTTATTTTGGGGGGCTTTGTTATTTTATTAGGGGGCTTAGAGTAGGTGTAATTAGTTTAAAATTGTTGTAATATTTTTCTAATGTTTGTAAATATTTTTTTATTTTTTGTAACTTAGTTCTTTTTTATTTTTTGTACTTTAGTTAGTTTATTTAATTGTATTTATTTGTAGATATTGTATTTAATTCATTTATTGATAGTGTAGTGTTAGGTTTAATTGTAGATAATTGTAGGTATTGTATTTAATTAATTTATTGATAGTTTAGTGTTAGGTTTAATTGTAACTTAGCTTAGGATTTATTTTACAGGTAAATTTGTTATTATTTTAACTAGGTAACTATTAAATAGTTCTTAACTATTTAATAGCTATTGTACCTGGTTAAAATAAATACAAAGTTACCTGTAAAATAAATATAAATCCTAAAATAGCTATAATATAATTATAATTTATATTGTAGCTATATTAGGGTTTATTTTACAGGTAAGTATTTAGCTTTAACCCCTTAATGACCGGACCATTTTTCAATTTTCTTACCCTTAATGACAATGGCTATATTTACATTTCTGCAGTGTTTGCGTTTAGCTGTAATTTTCCTCTTACTCGTTTACTGTACCCACACATATTATATACCGTTTTTCTCGTCATTAAATGGACTTTCTAAAGATACCATTATTTTTATCATATCTTATAATTTACTAAAAAAAATGATAAAATATGAGGAAAAAATGGAAAAAACACACTTTTTCTAACTTTGACCCCCAAAATCTGTTACACATCTACAATCACCAAAAAACACCCATGCTAAATAGTTTATAAATTTTGTCCTGAGTTTAGAAATACCCAATGTTTACATGTTCTTTGCTTTTTTTGCAATTTATGGGGCAATAAATACAAGTAGCACTTTGCTATTTCCAAACCACTTTTTTTCAAAATCAGCGCTAGTTACTTTGGAACCCTGATATCTGTCAGGAATACCTGAATATCCCTTGACATGTATATATTTTGTTTTAGAAGACATCACAAAGTATTGATCTAGGCCCATTTTGGTATAGTTCATGCCCCCATTTCACCGCCAAATGCGATAAAAAAATTTTGTCACAAACTTTAGGTTTCCCACTGAAATTATTTACAAACAGCTTCTGCAATTATGGCACAAATGGTTGTAAATGCTTCTCTGGGATCCCCTTTGTTCAGAAATAGCAGACTTATATGGCTTTGGCGTTGCTTTTTGGTAATTAGAAGGCCGCTAAATGCTGCTGCGCACCACACGTTAATTATGCCCAGCAGTGAAGGGGTTAAATTAGGTAGCTTGTAGGGAGCCTGCAGGGTTAATTTTAGAGATCAGCCTCCCACCTGACACATCCCACCCCTGATCCCTCCCAAACAGCTCTCTTCCCTACCCCAGCCCACAATTGTTCCCGCCATCTTAAGTACTGGCAGAAAGTCTGCCAGTACTAAATAAAAGAGTTAAATAAAAGTTTTTTTTTTTTAAAATAAAAATAATAAAATATTTTAGTTGTGATGGACCCCTGCCTTAGCACCAACCTCCCTGATCCCCCCCTCCAGCTCTCTAACCCTCTCCCCTACCTAATTACCGCCATCTTGGGTACTGGCAGCTGTCTGCCAGTACCCAGTTTGGCCCCACAAACCAAAGTATTTAAATTTTATTTATAACTTTTATTTTTATTTTGAATTATTTCTGTAGTGTAGCAGCCCACCCACAATACCCCCATCCCCTCCCCCTCCCAGATCCTTTTATATGTAAAGAAAAAATATTAACTTTTTTCCCCTTTCCTTACGTGTCAGTGTGGCTAATGTGTGCACGTGCGCGCGCGCATTGTGCATGCGCGCACAAGCTCCCTCCTCCCACCCAGACAACGGCACCATCGGCACCATCGGCACCATTGCTACTGGTGCAGAGAGGGCCACAGAGTGGCTCTCTCTGCATCGGAGTCTTGTAAAGGGGTATTGCAGGATGCCTCCATATTGAGGCATCACTGCAATACCCTGAGAGCTGCTGGAAGTGATTGTGATCACTTCCAGCACTCTGTTAGACAACTGACGTACCAGGTACGTCTATTGTCATTAACAGTTAGTTTTTGCATGACGTACCTGATACGTCAGTTGTCATTAAGGGGTTAAATAGGAATAATTTATTTAATAAGAGTTAATTTATTTCATTAGATTTAAATTATATTTAAGTTAGGGGGGTGTTAGGGTTAGGGTTAGACTTAGCTTTAGGGGTTAATCCATTTATTACAGTAGCGGCGTGATTCGGTCGGCAGATTAGGGGTTAATAATTTAAGTTAGGTGTCGGCGATGTTAGGGAGGGCAGATTAGGGGTTAATACTATTTATTATAGGGTTATTGAGGCGGGAGTGAGGCGGATTAGGGGTTAATAACTTTATTATAGTAGCGGTGCGGTCCGCTCGGCAGATTAGGGGTTAATAAGTGTAGGCAGGTGGAGGCGACATTGAGGGGGGCAGATTAGGGGTTAATAAATATAATATAGGGGTCGGCGGTGTTAGGGGCAGCAGATAAGGGGTACATAAGTATAACGTAGGTGGCGGTCGGCAGATTAGGGGTTAAAAAAATTTAATCGAGTGGCGGCGATGTGGGGGGACCTCGGTTTAGGGGTACATAGGTAGTTTATGGGTATTAGTGTACTTTAGAGCACAGTAGTTAAGAGCTTTATGAACCGGCGTTAGCCCAGAAAGCTCTTAACTCCTGACTTTTTTTCTGCGGCTGGAGTTTTGTCGTTAGAATTCTAACGCTCACTTCAGACACGACTCTAAATACCGGAGTTAGAAAGATCCCATTGAAAAGATAGGATACGCAATTGACGTAAGGGGATCTGCGGTATGGAAAAGTTGCGGCTGAAAAGTGAGCGTTAGACCCTTTCCTGACTGACTCCAAATACCGGCGGTAGCCTAAAACCAGCGTTAGGAGCCTCTAACGCTGGTTTTCACGGCTACCGCCAAACTCTAAATCTAGGCCTTAGATTGCTAATATCAATGCTCTATTTCTTTTACGCAGGTGATTGTGGATATTCTTGTCTTCTATGGCTGTTCACACCCGTCAAAAAACCCCAACAGAGTTGAAAAGGGTCACTAAAACGAGGCACACATTGTTACCCAATCTGTTATTGAGCTCACCTTTGGTATACTGAAGAGCTATTTCTGGTGCTTGGACACCTTTGGCTAGGTTCTTCAGTACGCCCCCTCTAAAGTATCTATTATTTTCCTTAGCTGTGGTATGTTACCCAACATTTTTCCATTAACATGCCTGATATAAATCTGGAGAGCTTGGATGTCCCAGAGTATGATAATCATTTAGCTCCATTACAGCTAAATGATGTGAAGGGAGTCCTAGCTTGAGCAGACTATATTCAGACTGTTTTTGGCCAATAATGATGTCAGGATTAGGGATGGACGAATGTGTACATTTCTGAATTCGAATGTTAGAACAAATGTTATCACCAAAATTCAAATTATAAATCTGAAGAACGAATATTCTTAAAAATTCTATAATCGAATGCTATTTACAGTTTTCAAATGTCACTTTCAAATTCGAATGTTTATAATTATATCAAAAGTCCACATGTGAATTTTCGAATTTTACATTCTATTTAACAAATACTATTCAGAAGTTCAATAGTTCATGTGGTAGGGATGGAATCTAGTAAATTGATAGATAATAGATACAAATATATAATTTCAAATATTTCTATATAGAATATTACATAATTCGAATATTACATTTAAAGAAAGCATTAGAAATACTATTACAAACATATAAATTCGAATTTTTGAATTTGAATATTGCATAATTCGAATATTACATTTAAAGAAAGCATTAGAAATACTATTACAAATATAAATTCGAATTTTTCTAAATTAATATTTTCGAATGTAATCGTAAAATTCGAAACCGAACATTTGAAAATCGAATGTTAGAATGTTATGTAAACATTTGAAATTTGATTCGAACGAACAAATGTGTTAAAATTAATTTCATTTTTCGAATGTTGCGAAACATTCGCCCATCCCTAGTCTGTATTGACTATGTAACATACAGTAGTTTTATTTTTGTAATAATATTTTCCACTTTTGCTTTTATTCAAAATGATGTAAATTTTGGATATCAGTTGCAATTATTGATTTTTAAATTTTGACTAATGTATATGTTATTTTACTGTATTGCTATTGACCAAAAGCGGTTCATTTTGGCTATCTTGAAATTGTTCAATTTAAACGTTTGTCAAAACATATCTTGATTTGAACTAAATACAGTATCTTCAAATAAACCTTATTTTTGGTACATTTGACTCTGGTTTTAATTATAAAGTCTTTCTAGGATTGTCAATATATTTTTACAAAAATTAAAATTAAAAATATTATTTAAGGAAAAAAATATTTGTAACAGGGTTTTAATCTCTCATGTTTGGTAATGTTAAAGTGACAACATAGTCACAGTTAAACCTTCATGAATCAGATAGGGCATGTAATTGGAAGCCACATTCCTATTTAAATTTATTTTATAATTTTCTTAGTTCTCTTTGTATTCTTATTTGAAAGATAAACCTAAGTAGGCTCATATGATAATATCTAAGTACTTCAAGGTTACCTCTTATCACATGCTATTTCTTTGATTTTTCGCAACAGGGGAGTGCTTTTTCATATGCGTCTTATAGATAACCTTGTTATCACGCACGTTGCTTGTGGCAGACACTGCACTAATTGGCTAATATGCAAGTCAATATATATTAAATAAAATATCATGGAATCAGAGGGCTGTCACGAGATGCTTAGATACAATGTAACAAGAGATTAAAATGTATATTAATGGGACATGAAACACAAAAGTTTTTATATCAGGATTTATGTAGAACATAAATTATTAAACAACTTTACAGTTTACTCATACAACAGAATTTGCTTCATTCTCTTGGTATCATTTGTTGAAGGAGCAGCAATGCACTACTAAGTTCTAACTGAATACATGTGTGAGCCAATGACTATATATATATATATATATATATATATATATTACTTCAAAATCATTAAGAAAAATACATTTTTAACAAAGAGTTAGTTCTCTATATTTAATCTAAGATGTAGATACAATCGGCTAGATTTAGAGTTTGGCGGCCAAAGGGGTGCTTTAGCTACGCATGCTTTTTTTCTCCCGCACCTTTTAAATACCGCTGGTATTTAGAGTTCACAGAATGGCTGGGTTTTCACTGCGTTAGGCTCCAAAAAGGGAGCGTAGAGCATAATTTAACGCCACTGCAACTCTAAATAGCAGCGGTGCTTACGGACGCGGCCAGCTTCAAAAACGTGCTCGTGCACGATATCCCCATAAAAAACAATGGGGCATTTTGAGCTGAAAAAACCTAACACCTGCAAAAAAGCAGCGTTCAGCTCTTAACGCAGCCCCATTGTTTTCTATGGGGAAACACTTCCTACGTCTGCACCTAACACTCTAACATGTACCCCGAGTCTAAACACCCCTAACCTTACACTTATTAACCCCTAATCTGCCGCCCCCGCTATCGCTGACCCCTGAATATTATCATTAACCCCTAATCTGCCGCTCCGTACACCGCCGCAACCTACATTATCCCTGTGTACCCCTAATCTGCTGCCCCTAACACCGCCGACCCCTATATTATATTTATTAACCCCTAATCTGCCCCCCACAACGTCGCCTCCACCTGCCTACACTTATTGACCCCTAATCTGCCGAGCGGACCGCACCGCTACTATAATAAAGTTATTAACCCATAATCCGCCTCAATAACCCTATAATAAATAGTATTAACCCCTAATCTGCCCTCCCTAACATCGCTGACACCTAACTTAATTTATTAACCCCTAATCTGCCGACTGAATCTAGCTGCTACTGTAATTAATGGATTAACCCCTAAAGCTAAGTCTAACCCTAACACTAACACCCCCCTAAGTTAAATATAATTTTTATCTAACAAAATAAATTAACTCTTATTAAATAAATTATTCCTATTTAAAGCTAAATACTTACCTGTAAAATAAACATTAATATAGCTGCAATATAAATTATAATTATATTATAGCTATTTTAGGATTAATATTTATTTTACAGGCAGCTTTGTATTTATTTTAACCAGGTACAATAGCTATTAAATAGTTAATAACTATTTAATAGCTAAAATAGTTAAAATAATTACAAAATTACCTGTAAAATAAATCCTAACCTAAGTTACAATTAAACCTAACACTACACTATCAATAAATTAATTAAATACAATACCTACAATTATCTATAATTAAACCTAACACTACACTATCAATAAATTAATTAAATAAAATACCTACAAATAAATACAATTAAACAAACTAACTAAAGTACAAAAAATAAAAAAGAACTAAGTTACAAAAAATAAAAAAATATTTACAAACATTAGAAAAATATTACAACAATTTTAAACTAATTACACCTACTCTAAGCCCCCTAATAAAATAACAAAGACCCCCAAAATAAAAAAAATGCCCTACCCTATTCTAAATGAAAAAAGTTCAAAGCTCTTTTACCTTACCAGCCCTGAGGGCCCTTTGCGGGGCATGCCCCAAAGAATTCAGCTCTTTTGCCTGTAAAAAAAACATACAATACCCCCCCCCCAACATTACAACCCACCACCCACATACCCCTAATCTAACCCAAACCCCCCTTAAATAAACCTAACACTAAGCCCCTGAAGATCTCCCTACCTTGTCTTCACCTCACCGGGTCCCGATCTGTCCAGAAGAGGGTCCGAAGTCTTGATCCAAGCCCAAGCGGGGGGCTGACTAGTGACGCCAATCCTCGGGCTGAAGTCTGGATCCAAGCGGCGGCTGAAGAACTCCATCATCGGGCTGAAGTCGGAAGTCCATCATCGGGATGAAGTCTTCTATCAAGCCGCATCTTCAATCTTCTTTCTTCCGGAGCGGAGCCATCTTCTTCCAAGCCGACGCGGAACATCCTCTTCAACCGACGCCTACTCGCCGAATGACAGTTCCTTTAAATGACGTCATCCAAGATGGTGTCCCTCGAATTCCGATTGGCTGATAGGATTCTATCAGCCAATCGGAATTAAGGTAGGAATATTCTGATTGGCTGATGGAATCAGCCAATCAGATTCAAGTTCAATCCGATTGGCTGATCCAATCAGCCAATCAGATTGAGCTCGCATTCTATTGGCTGATCGGAACAGCCAATAGAATGCGAGCTCAATCTGATTGGCTGATCCAATCAGCTAATCGGATTGAACTTGAATCTGATTGGCTGATTCCATCAGCCAATCAGAATATTCCTACCTTAATTCTGATTGGCTGAAAGAATCCTATCAGCCAATCGGAATTCGAGGGATGCCATCTTGGATGACGTCATTTAAAGGAACTGTCATTCGGCGAGTAGGCGTCGGTTGAAGAGGATGTTCCGCATCGGCTTGGAAGAAGATGGCTCAGCTCCGCTCTGGAAGAAAGAAGATTGACGATGCGGCTTGATAGAAGACTTCATCCCGATGATGGACTTCCAACTTCAGCCCGATGATGGAGTTCTTCAGCCGCTGCTTGGATCCAGACTTCAGCCCGAGGATGGACGTCACTCTTCAGCCCCCCGCTTGGGCTTGGATCAAGACTTCGGACCCTCTTCTGGACAGATCTGGACCCGGTGAGGTGAAGACAAGGTAGGGAGATCTTCAGGGGCTTAGTGTTAGGTTTAATTAAGGGGGGTTTGGGTTAGATTAGGGGTATGTGGGTGGTGGGTTGTAATGTTGGGGGGGGGTATTGTATGTGTTTTTTTTACAGGCAAAAGAGCTGAATTCTTTGGGGCATGCCCCGCAAAGGGCCCTTTTCAGGGCTGGTAAGGTAAAGGAGCTTTGAACTTTTTTATTTTAGAATAGGGTAGGGCATTTTTTTATTTTTGGGGGCTTTGTTATTTTATTAGGGGGCTTAGAGTAGGTGTAATTAGTTTAAAATTGTTGTAATATTTTTCTAATGTTTGTAAATATTTTTTTATTTTTTGTAACTTAGTTCTTTTTTATTTTTTGTACTTTAGTTAGTTTATTTAATTGTATTTATTTGTAGGTATTGTATTTAATTAATTTATTGATAGTGTAGTGTTAGGTTTAATTGTAACTTAGGTTAGGATTTATTTTACAGGTAATTTTGTAATTATTTTAACTATTTTAGCTATTAAATAGTTATTAACTATTTAATAGCTATTGTACCTGGTTAAAATAAATACAAAGTTGCCTGTAAATTAAATATTAATCCTAAAATAGCTACAATATAATTATAATTTATATTGTAGCTATATTAGGGTTTATTTTACAGGTAAGTATTTATTTCGTTAGAATAAAATTATATTTAACTTAGGGGGGTGTTAGGGTTAGGGTTAGACTTAGCTTTAGGGGTTAAAAAATTTATTAGAGTAGCGGTGAGCTCCGATCAGCAGATTAGGGGTTAATACTTGAAGTTAGGTGTCGGCGATGTTAGGGAGGGCAGATTAGGGGTTAATACTATTTCTTATAGGGTTATTGAGGCGGGAGTGAGGCGGATTATGGGTTAATAACTTTATTATAGTAGCGATGCGGTCCGCTCGGAAGATTAGGGGTTAATAATAATATGCAGGGGTCAGCGATAGCGGGGGCGGCAGATTAGGGTTTAATAAATATAATATAGGGGTCGGCGGTGTTAGGGGCAGCAGATTAGGGGTTCATAGGGATAATGTAGGTGGCAGCGGCGTGCGGTCGGCAGATTAGGGGTTAAAAAATTTTAATAGAGTGGCGGCGATGTGGGGGGACCTCGGTTTAGGGGTACATAGGTAGTTTATGGGTGTTAGTGTACTTTAGAGCACAGTAGTTAAGAGCTTTATAAACCGGTGTTAGCCCAGAAAGCTCTTAACTACTGACTTTTTTCTGCGGCTGGAGTTTTGTCGTTAGATTTCTAACGCTCACTTCAGCCACGACTCTAAATACCGGCGTTAGAAAGATCCCATTGAAAAGATAGGATACGCAATTGACGTAAGGGGATCTGCGGTATGGAAAAGTCGCGGCTGGAAAGAGAGCGTTAGACCCTTTAATGACTGGCTCCAAATACCAGAGGGCGGTAAAAACCAGCGTTAGGAGCCTCTAACGCTGGTTTTGACGGCTACCGCCCAACTCTAAATCTAGGCCATAGCTAGGAGTTTTCAAGGACCACCAAACAAATGCACACCGGTTCAGGAAGAACTAACTCTTTGAGTGCTGAAGTCCCCTATCTTTTCACAGTATCTCATATAGCTCTACTGTGTCAAAATATATTTTTCTTAAATGATTCTGAATTAATAAATACATTTCGGGGGGTCTGCACCTGGTCTAAATACGGCTATAATCTGCTTAGACTATATCTATAATTTAAATTATCCAGGTATAAAAGTTCCAATCCTGTAATCAGGAAGGTCCTGGTAATCCTCTCCCAGTATTATTCTGTATTTTATATATATATATATATATATATATATACATATACACATATATAGAGGCAGATAACAATCAGCAGCTGTAACCTATATTCTTAACTGCTCCTGAGATTTACATATGTTTTTCATTAAAAGATAACAAGAGAAGGAATCAAATTACATAATAGAATTAAATTACAAAGTTGTTTACTATCACATGCTATTTATGATTCATGAAATAAAATATTTGTGATTCATGTCCATTTAATAGAATTGTGTTGTTTATACCAAACTGGTGACTAGCTAATTAAAGGGACACTGAACCCAAATTTTTTCTTTTGTGATGTAGATAGAACATGCAATTTTAAGCAACTTTCTAATTTACTCCTATTATCAATTTTTTCTTCGTTCTCTTGCTATCTTTATTTAAAAAAGAAGGCATCTAAGCTTTTTTCTTGGTTCAGAACTCCGGAAAGCACATTTTAATTGTGGATGAATTTATCCACCAATCAGCAAGGACAACCCAGGTTATTCATCAAAAATGGGCCGGCATCTAAACTTATATTCTTGCATTTCAAATAAAGATACCAAGAGAATAAAGAAAATTTGATAATAGGAGTAAATTAGAAAGTTGCTTAAAATGTCATGCTCTATCATCTGAATCATGAAAGAAAAAAAATGTGGGTCCAGTGTCCCTTTAATGGTTTATCTATTCCTTCAAACAATAAAACCTCTGGTGTAGATTGACCCTTTATTAAACAGAGCAAAGTATATATTACCCATGCATTGAATTTGAACAACAAGCATTTTAGTCAGCCAATCAGAATCAAGTTCAATCCGATTGGCTGATCCGATCAGCCAATCAGATTGAGCTCACATTCTATTGGCTGATCGGAACAGCCAATAGAATGCGAGCTCAATCTGATTGGCTGATTGGATCAGTCAATCGGATTGAACTTGATTCTGATTGGCTGATTCCATCAGCCAATCAGAATATTCCTACCTTAATTCCGATTGGCTGATAGAATCCTATCAGCCAATCGGCATTCGAGGGGCGCCATCTTGGATGATGTCATTTAAAGGAACCGTCATTCGTCGTTCAGTCGTCGGCCAGGATGGATGTTCCGCGTTGGAGGTCTTCAGGATGCTGCCGCTCCGCTCCGGATGGATGCCGCTTGGATGAAGACTTCAATCGGATGGAAGACCTCTTCTGCCCCGCTTGGATGAAGACTTCTACCGGATGGAGGACCTCTTCTTGCTCCGCTTGGATGAAGAATTTGGCTCGGCTGGGTGAAGACGACTCAAGGTAGGGAGATCTTCAGGGGCTTAGTGTTAGGTTTATTTAAGGGGGGTTTGGGTTAGATTAGGGGTATGTGGGTGGTGGGTTGTAATGTTGGGGGGGGGTATTGTATGGTTTTTTTTACAGGCAAAAGAGCTGAACTTCTTGGGGCATGCCCCGCAAAGGGCCCTGTTCAGGGCTGGTAAGGTAAAAGAGCTTTGAACTTTAGTAATTTAGAATAGGGTAGGGCATTTTTTTATTTTGGGGGGCTTTGTTATTTTATTAGGGGGCTTAGAGTAGGTGTAATTAGTTTAAAATTGTTGTAATATTTTTCTAATGTTTGTAAATATTTTTTTATTTTTTGTAACTTAGTTCTTTTTTATTTTTTGCACTTTAGCTAGTTTATTTCATTGTATTTATTTGTAGGAATTGTATTTAATTTATTTATTGATAGTGTAGTGTTAGGTTTAATTGTAACTTAGGTTAGGATTTATTTTACAGGTAAATTTGTAATTATTTTAACTATTTTAGCTATTAAATAATTCTTAACTATTTAATAGCTATTGTACCTGGTTAAAATAAATACAAAGTTACCTGTAAAATAAATATTAATCCTAAAATAGCTACAATATAATTATAATTTATATTGTAGCTATATTAGGATTTATTTTACAGGTAAGTATTTAGCTTTAAATAGGAATAATTTATTTAATAAGAGTTAATTAATTTCGTTAGATTAAAATTATATTTAATTTAGGGGGGTGTTAGTGTTAGGGTTGGACTTAGCTTTAGGGGTTAATACATTTATTAGAATAGCGGTGAACTCCAGTCGGCAGATTAGGGGTTAATAATTGAAGTTAGGTGTTGGCGATGTTAGGGAGGGCAGATTAGGGGTTAATACTATTTATTATAGGGTTAGTGAGGCGGATTAGGGGTTAATAACTTTATTATAATAGCGGTGCGGTCCGCTCGGCAGATTAGGGGTTAATAAGTGTAGGCAGGTGGAGGGGACGTTGAGGGGGGCAGATTAGGGGTTAATAAATATAATATAGGGGTCGGCGGTGTTAGGGGCAGCAGATTAGGGGTACATAGCTATAATGTAGGTGGCGGCTCTTTGCGATCGGAAGATTAGGGGTTAATTATTGTAGGTAGCTGGCTGCGACGTTGTGGGGGGCAGGTTAGGGGTTAATAAATATAATATAGGGGTCGGCGGTGTTAGGGGCAGCAGATAAGGGGTACATAAGTATAACGTAGGTGGCGGTCGGCAGATTAGGGGTTAAAAAAATTTAATCGAGTGGCGGCGATGTGGGGGGACCTCGGTTTAGGGGTACATAGGTAGTTTATGGGTGTTAGTGTACTTTAGAGCACAGTAGTTAAGAGCTTTATGAACCGGCGTTAGTCCAGAAAGCTCTTAACTACTGACTTTTTTCTGCGGCTGGAGTTTTGTCGTTAGATTTCTAACGCTCACTTCAGACACGACTCTAAATACCGGAGTTAGAAATATCCCATTGAAAAGATAGGATACGCAATTGACGTAAGGGGATCTGCGGTATGGAAAAGTCGCGGCCGAAAAGTGAGCATTAGACCCTTTTTTGAATGACTCCAAATACCGGCGGTAGCCTAAAACCAGCGTTAGGAGCCTCTAACGCTGGTTTTCACGGCTACCGCCAAACTCCAAATCTAGGCCTAAGAGTTCTATTCTTTGGAACGCTTAGAGGCAGGGGGAGATTGTGGGGGTGATCACTCCCTTGCAGACTGGCCATGTATCAACATAAATACATTTTGGTTAAAATGCCGGTTGTCTTTGTCTGCCCTCTCCCTACGCCCCAATTCCTCCTGCTCTATAGATACCCTGGCCCTGTCTACCGCTAACCTCTCCCTATCAAAAATTGACCTTTCCCTATCCCTCTCCCTTTCTATTAACATTCTTTCCCTCTCTAAATATAATCTTTCCCTTTCTATTAACATTCTTTCCCTATCTAACTGTAATCTTTCATATTTAATCTAATGCCCCTCTCTATGATCTGACCCTGTTGCTCGACAGATAATTTCAATGCCCCATGCAACTCCTGGTGATCAACCCTGTACTGCCTGGACAGATTCAACATTTTAATAACTGCTTCATCTTCATTTAGATGAAGCTTTTCTGGGCCAGGATCAGCATGGCCAGGAGCTACTCGGGCACAAGCAGCAGGGGCAGGAGGGGTACCAGGGACCAGAACAGCTTGGGCTTCTGGGGCAGCATGGATAAGAGTATCTGTATCATATGTTCACTGCGAGATTTCCTGCTCCTGGGATTCCTGAAATAGGTTCTCTCCCAGGAACGCCTCCTCATCCACAATTGCTCTCATCTCCCGAAGACACACAATGATCTCCTCAGACACTTCCTGTACCCGTTCATTATCTAAATAAAAGGTAAAACACAAATTTTATAATGACACGTAATTTCAAGTGAAAGATTAAAGGCATATGAAAGTCAAAATATAGCTTTCATGATTCAGATATAGAATATAAATATTAGACAATTTAGTTTAACATGCACGATTCAGATAGGTAATGTTATCTTAACCCCTTAATGACAACTGACATACCAGGTACGTCATGCATTAACAAGCAGTTAATGACAATGGATGTACCTGGTACGTCAGTTGTCTAACAGAGTGCTGGAAGCGATCACAAATGCTTCCAGCAGCTCTGAGGGTATTGTAGTGATGCCTCGATATGGAGGCATCCTGCAATACCACTTTACAAGCCCCTGATGCAGAGAGAGCCACTCTGTGGCCCTCTCTGCACCGGTAGCGATAGTGCCGGGTGTGAGGGTGCGCGTGCGCGTGCACGATGCGCGTGCGCGTGCACCCATTAGCCACACTGACACCAATGAATGAGGGCAGAAAGGGGAAAAAAAGGGATTTTTTTTAAAAAAAAAATATAAAAGGATCTGGGAGGGGGTGGGGGTATTGTGGGGGGCTGCTACACTACAGAAATAGTTTTTTAAGTAAAAATAAAATAAAAATACTTTTTGGGGGGTTTTTGGGCCAAACTGGGTACTGGCAGACAGCTGCCAGTACCCAAGATGGTGGTAATTAGGTAGGGGAGAGGGTTAGAGAGCTGAAGGGGGATCAGGGAGGTTGGGGCTAAGGCAGGGGTCCATCACAGCTAAAATACTTTATTATTTTTATTTAAAAAAAAAAAAAAAACTCTTTTATTTAGTACTGGCAGACTTTCTGCCAGTACTTAAGATGGCGGGAACTATTGTGGGGTGGGGGAGGGAAGAGAGCTGTTTGGGAGGGATCAGGGGGTGGGATGTGTCAGGTGGGAGGCTGATCTCTAAAATTAACCCTGCAAGCTCCCTACAAGCTACCTAATTTAACCCCTTCACTGCTGGGCATAATTAACGTGTGGTGCGCAGCAGCATTTAGCGGCCTTCTAATTACCAAAAAGCAACCCAAAAGCCATATAAGTCTGCTATTTCTGAAAAAAGGGGATCCCAGAGAAGCATTTACAACCATTTGTGCCATAATTGCAGAAGCTGTTTGTAAATAATTTCAGTGGGAAACCTAAAGTTTGTGACAAATTTTGTGAAAATTTTTTTTTTTTTTTTTTTTATCGCATTTGGCGGTGAAATGGTGGCATGAAATATACCAAAATGGGCCTAGATCAATACTTTGGATTGTCTTCTAAAAAAAAATATATACATGTCAAGGGATATTCAGGTATTCCTGACAGATATCAGGGTTCCAATGTAACTAGCGCTAATTTTGAAAAAAAGTGGTTTGGAAATAGCGAAGTGCTACTTGTATTTATTGCCCCATAAATTGCAAAAAAAGCAAAGAACATGTAAACATTGGGTATTTCTAAACTCAGGACAAAATTTAGAAACTATTTAGCATGGGTGTTTTTTGGTGATTGTAGATGTGTAACATATTTTGGGGGTCAAAGTTAGAAAAAGTGTGTTTTTTTCCATTTTTTCCTCATATTTTATTATTTTTGTTTTAGTAAATTATAAGACATGATGAAAATAATGGTATCTTTAGAAAGTCCATTTAATGGCGAGAAAAACGGTATATAATATGTGTGGGTACAGTAAATGAGTAAGAGGGAAATTACAGCTAAACACAAACACTGCAGAAATGTAAAAATAGCCATTGTCATTAAGGGTAAGAAAATTGAAAAATGGTCCGGTCATTAAGGGGTTAATACACTTTTGCATAAACGTGTATTTTCTATAGTGCTTTGTTCTCTTGGTATCTTTTTTAAATGGACGCTTCGGAGACGTTCCATTTTTTGTTAAGCACATAGGTAGAACTTGCTGATTGGTGATTAAATGTAGCCAAACAATCATCAAGCGCTACACAGGTTATGATCCAAACATATGCTTCTTTCTAAGCTTACATTCTTTATTTTTCAAATAAAGATTACAAGAGAAATAAGATTTTATAATAGTAGTAATATTGTAATTTTATTAAAAAATGCATGATCTATCTTAAGGGATATACTATTCATAAGGCCGTCATTTCTGAAATTTGGTGTTATCACCCTCACACGCTCTCATTCTGGTCACTGGAAGTTCAAAATGGAACTCTCTGAGGATCTGGAAAAAAGAGTTGTTGCTCTACATAAAGATGGCCTAGGCTATAAGAAAATTGCCAAGACCCTGAAACTGAGCTACAGCATGGTGGGCAAGACCATAAAGCGGTTTCACAGGACAGGTTTCACTCAGAACAGGCCTCACCATGGTCAATCAAAGAAGTTTAGTGCACGTGCTCAGTGTCATAGCCAGAGGTTGTCTTTGGAAAAAAATATGTATGAGTGCTGCCAGCATTGCTGCAGAGGTTGAAGGGGTGGGGGGTCAGCCTGTCAGTGCTCAGACCATACACTGCACATTGCATCAAATTGGTATGAATGGCTGTCGTCCCAGAAGGAAGCCTCTTCTAAAGATGATGCACAAGAAAGGCAGCAGTTTGCTGAAGACAGGCAGAGTAAGGAAATAGATTATTGAAACCATGTCCTGTGGTCCGATGAAACCAAGATAATTATTGGGTTCAGATGGTGTCAAGCATGTGTTGTGGCAACCAGATGAGGAGTACAAAGACTAGTGTGTCTTGCCTACTGTCAAGCATGGTGGTGGGTGTGTCATGGTCTGGGCCTGCATGAGTGCTGCCGGCACTGGGGAGCTACAGTTCATTGAGGGAACCATGAATACCAACATGTACTGTGACATACTGAAGCAGAGCATGATCCCCTCCCTTCGGAGACTGGGCCGCAGGGTAGTATTCCAACATGATAATGACCCCAAACACATCTCCAAGACGCCCACTGCCTTGCTGAAGAAACTGAGGGTAAAGGTGATGGAATGGCCAAGCATGTCTCCAGACCTTAACCCTATTGAGCATCTGTGGGGCATCCTCAAATGGAAGGTGGGGGAGTGCAAAGTCTCTAACATCCACCAGCTCTGTGATGTCGTCATGGAGAAGAGGAAGAGAACTCCAGTGGCAACCTGTGAAGCTCTGGTGAACTCCATGCCCAAGAGGGTTAAGGCAGTGCTGGAAAATAATGGTGGCCACACAAAATATTGACACTTTGAGCCCAATTTGGACATTTCCACTTAGGGGTGTACTTTTGTTGCCAACGGTTTAGACATTAATGGCTGTGTGTTGAGTTATTTTGAGGGGACAGCAAATGTACACTGTTTTACAGGCTATACACTCACTACTTTACATTGTAGCAAAGCATAATTTCTTCAGTGTTGTCATATGAAAAGATATAATAAAATATTTACAAAAATGTGAGGGGTGCACTCACTTTTGAGAGATTCTGTATATATATCTATATCTATCCACCTATATATATATATATATATATATATATATATATATATATATATATATATATATATATATATATATATTGTATATATATATACATACAGATATATATTTACATAAATCTCCCTCTCTCTCTCTCTCTCTCTCTCTCTCTCTCTCTCTCTCTCTCTGTATATATACACACACACAAGTATATATGTAAAATATTCAAATAAATTTTGAAAGACTAAAATGTCTTCATTTGATAGACATTCAGGGTAGATAAATTGATACATAAGGATATCCGCAACATCGATGACTCTTAATTATCAATAGTCCGATGCAGATCGAGCCAGACTTGATGCGCTTGTTTTTGACAGACTTTTTAATAAATAAGGCCATCGTATACAGATTCGCAGCAGTGATGTCCGTCGATGTCTGGCGAGAGTATTGAAGCCAGCAAATGCAACAAGATTGACACTTTGATAAATCGGCCCCAATGTTTCTAAAGAAACACTGGATGACTAAACTAAAATCACACTGCAACCATGTTTAGAGCCACATAGGAATTAAAAAAAAAGAAAAAGTAAAACAATTTGCAGGATGCGGAAAGCTATATGGCATCAGCATAAAAGTTGCATTGATGTAATACATATGATTTCCGAACCACAAAACGTTTCTCTCTCATATCTGATGCAGTGATGATGGGTTTTAAAAGTTCACAAATTTACAATATCCATAATGAACTTTTATGGTTGTCTGAGAATAAACCCACATCTGAGTAACAGATTTTAGTGGTTTTTCTTCATTTGTTGAAAGATCCGGAAAAACATTTCTGTTGGTCCCATAAAAAGAAATCTGCCCCAACCTGTAAAACATCTGGTCTAGTCAAAAGGCTCAGACCTTGCTCTGAGATTACAGAATGGTGTGACAGGGCAAATAAATTAGTTTTATTTAGCTGGTGATATGTTGTTGGCAAGGGCAATGTCAAAATGTCAGTACAGCGACTGATGTTTTTTTACAGATAATTTAAGTGCTTAGGATCATATTTCCCAGTAGAACACCTTGAGTACATTCTGGGAATGCAGGTGTAAAAACTACATATTAGGAAAGAAACCTGCATATATTTTTAACAATGTTTGTGACATATTTTGTAATGTATACAGCTCCTTCACACACTGTCTAAAAGTAAAAGCTGCCTTTAAATAATTCCAGCAAGGGCTTCATAGCTCTAGACAGATTTTTTACGGAATCTCATAAGCCCTTTAGATGATTGGCCCCTTAGATTGAGGTGTGAAGAGGCAGATATAGACAGACAGAAATATCTATCATATATAGATAGATGATAGATATGTTGATTGTTTATACTGTATATATATATATATATATATATTTATTTATAAATATATATCTGTTATTGAATAATTAACGTAATAATACTATATTAATATTATAGGTTTAAAGACACTATAACACTATTAATAATTAAAGGAACAATGCACTCACTCATGCAGGTGATGAGTTAATTGTATTCAAAGCTTCTGCAGTGTATTTGCAACACCCTCTTGAAAATTGGCAGGGCTTTCTCTCCCATCCCCCACTAGGAGGTTGATTTATTTTCCTGCCTTTTCTTTATCCAATACTGTATTATAAGTAGCCGTTTCACCATCACCAGCAAAAATAGCAATTTAGATGACAAAATAAAGGCCAAACATACATACACATACAAGGCAAATAAACATTTAATAAACTCCAACTGAGCACACATCAAAACGGAGAAAATTAAACAGTGCAATGTCCCTTTAACCTTTTTAACATTAGTTTATTGTTCTGGATGGCTTAGCACGGTACATATTATTTAGCACAGTATGGAACAAAGACAACCAAAGTACATCCATCAAGCATATTGATTTGCTATGAGATAAACAATTAAAAAGGGATCTAAAAAACTATATTGTTTCTATCTTGCAAAATAAAACAATTTTTTTGGAAGCAAGAAATGCATATATGAGCACAGTTGTTTTAAAGGGATATAAAGTCACTGATCAGCAATGTAAATTCCTGATTGGTGGTAAGGGACACACTCATTAGCATAAAAATGAAATATACTTATTTTTCAGTATAGGGAAAAAAGCAAATATGTAATAAGTATTCCAATGCCTTCTATAATGTCCACTGAATTTTAAATAATTCAAAAGACATTACTAATAAAAGAAAAAAAAGATATAATTTATAAATGTTAATAATATTTGAAAACAAATACAGGGACACTTTGCAGCATAACAATCAATTAAAGAGTTTACAGGATTATTACAGGATTATTACTGACCATACCCACTGACAGTCCTATACTCTGCCCACTCTGCTCTAACTAATAAAACAACTAATATTAACTTCACACAAAATGCACACAATAATACATTGTGTATTATTTAGTTGTATCAGTAAACTGTTTGAGATTCACACCAGTTAACCAAACTAAATATATATTTGTATTATTCTGATGTTCTAATGTTAAGTGCAGGAGACTCAGATACCACAATATGCATACAAATATGTACTTGTACTGATTCTAAGGTTGCCAACTCTCCCGTATTTCCAGGGTTCTCCTGTAATTTGGGGCCTTTTCTTTTTTTATTCTCACGGCTTCTGTTTTTTATCCTCTATCTTCCAGTTTTCCCACCTTGGCTGTCTACTTGAAACTAAAAAAAATAAATTACACTTCCATTTAAAAAAAATATGTAATGGCAGCATTTTTTTTTCTAGGCCTTCTCCTTCCTGTGTCATTGGGCAAAATAAAAACAGATTGAGAACTCTGGAGGGGGATAGCATGCAAGTCTTGGATAGGACAATAAGAGCCTAGAGTGTGGAGGCTAGTTGTGAGGCAGTTTTCTGGAGTTGGAGTCATACTGTTATTAGTATTTGCAGGCTGCAGCTTTTATAGAGCTGAATTAGTGAAAGCGTTTTTGTACTGTCACTGGCAGGCAACGTTAGATTGGGTGGAATTGGTACTTGGCACAGTCGGCAGGCACACAGACACTGTGGTGCAGTCTTTGTCAGTGTTGGAGCTGGAGGCCATTCATTCATTGTCAGACAAGGTAGTTTTGTAGAATACTAAGAGGAGGCCGAGGCTGGGAGTGGTGGTGGCTGCAGTCTGGAGTTGGACTGATATTAGGTGAGAAGAACTGTCTGTCACTCTTTGAGTTAGTTTGTTATACAGACAGACATTTGGAAACCTGTAAGTCTCTGTATGCATTATAAGCAAATCTAACCAGATGTCTTTGAGTGATTATAGCACACTGGCCTGGGGTTAAATTTAATGGCTGCCAAAATACTTGAATATCTATAATGCTGCATTAAATTTAACCCCACAAATGGGTACAAAACTTATTTAATGCTGCAAAATGTTGCCTGTAAATGTTTTAAACAACAAACCACCGTGAGATGTTTTGGGAACTTGTAAGTATGTACAAATCTAGGCAGATGCCTTTGAGGGATAATAATGCACTGGGGTTACATTTAATGGCTGCAAAACTAATTGAATTCATTGTACAATGCTGCATTATAGGGGATTCAGGAAGTTTTGCAGCAATTAAATTTAACCCCATTGCACTATTATCATTCAAAGGCATCTGGCCAGATTTGCACAGGAGCAGAAATGCTGCCTGTAAAATATTTTAACAAACTACAGAATTTCATTTCGAAATACTCTTTATAAAAGAGTTGATGTATCCAGGAACAAGAAAAGTTCTGTCTAATGATTTTACTTTAGTTAGTTATTCACTTTAAACCTTTTGGGTCAGATTACAAGTGGGGCGCTAAATATCGCTTGCATGCAGGCGATATTAGCACTCCACTTTTTAATACCAGGAAGCATTGTGCACTTGAGAGCGCACTTTAATAGTCTTTTATGGGAGCCTCATTCTGTTGCTTTCACAGACGCCTTTAGAACCTCATGCAGTGATGGGCGGCATTTTAAAATGTATATGTATATAAGCATATAAAGGCTGGATAGGTGCACTCTCACAAATCCATTTAATAATTGCCAGGGTGCTCTAGTGAAATCCAATAGTAGGCACATTAATCAGCACTCTCTGGTCTTACAATATAGTGAATATTTATTCCAAAAACAGTGATGTTTCAGGACGTTGACCCCTTCATCAGACCAACAATTGTGCAATAAATTACAAACTTTTATAGCCTGTAAACCCCACCCACTGTGCAAATGAAATGCCACCAGTTGTCATGGTAACCACAGTATACAATCCTTCACGTGATCCATATATAATAAAGCATATGCAAATACAACTCCAAAATGACATATCACACTGTGAATGTTCCATCTGACAGCGTAACAGTGTAAAAGCATAAAAGGGGACATTCCTGAGATCATAAGTTAACTCAATATATTATTCACATACCTATAGCCTGATCTCTATAAACATTGCAGCAATATAAGCTATTCATTATGTTTGCTTACTAGCGATTTTGCATAAGTGTTGTTAGACACATCTTGTATGTAGTTTCCACTCAGCGGTTATATATAATACCCTACGGTAATCTCATACCTCATATGTTTAAATTGTTGCTTATATTCGGTATTACATTGTTGTTACAGCGTGGTTTGCTGCAGTGGTGACTCTCTCCCAACCTACCTCCATGTCATACTGAAATAGTAGGTCACTCCCACTAAAGCTTTCTGATTTGATGACAGTCTAAAGGAAACATATTTCAAAACAAGTTACCACCTTAACTTGTTCACCACTTTTTGGTTGGCGGACTGCAATCATCCCGATCTGATAACATCGGTATAATTGACACCAACTGCTAGCGGACAATTGATCAATTGTCATTTAGCAATGTCGGACGGACATGATTCGCTACAGTGAATCGGCCACCCGCCATTTGATAAATATACCCCTATGTGTGCTGCATATAGTCCAAAGCATATATATTTACATTGTGTTCTATGGAAACACACAGTTCCCATTGACCGCAATGTAAAGGCACTTTCTAGTGCCATTTTTTTTTTCTTACACCCCACTAACTTTAAAGCCCCAAAACTGCCTAGTGCAGTTTTTTTTTAATTAAAAAAAATGCTACATTTTTTAAATAAAAAACTAAAATGTCCTCTATTTTAAAGGAATTTTTTACACTTTTAGAAAATTAACCAGAGATCGGATCTCTGGTTAAATTTTGGAGAGCTAATTGCTACCGTGAAGTTGCAGTAGCAATAACCGGTCACTTGTAATGGATGGTTAATTATTGCGCTCCCGCAAGCGGGCAAATGACATAAAAAATATCCCTTTAATTTTTTTAAGTTGGCAACCCTATGTGATTGAAAAAGAAAAATAAGCAGGCACAGGTAGTATGCGCAAAAGATAGACAGTTCATTGGAAAATGTATAAAAGTCAAAGATAGAAATACACTTGCAAGTGCAAAACATCTGCTTTACGTGTTTCGGCTTTGCGCTGTCATCGTAAGCCTATGTGATTCCCACAGTCAAACATCAACAAAACCTGGGACTGTCCTGGGGAAATTGCAACATTTGCCAAGTATGGATGAATCTTTTGGATTAATTATCCCTAATAAATATAAGAAGCCCCGGAAGGAATGAATTGAGAGCAGGGGCATGTGACCACACTACAGGCCAATAGCAGTGGGTTGCTAGGCAGAATTCTGAGGAGCAGGAGCGAGTATAAATATTGAGGGTTGTGAGGCGGAAGCCAGCATCATTTCCCTTGTGAAGCGGGAAAAGCTGACAGGCAGAATGGAGAGCGTGAGCCTTTTGCTGGAACAGGTAAAAACCTTGGTAGCTGAAAAAGGTGTTACCTGGCTCCAGCAGAGGCTCTTTTCAGAGGACAGCGGTTCCGGTGCAGGGTCGTCGACAGTCGAGCCAGCAGGAACATCAGGTCAGGAGCGGTGCGGTCGGCCGGTGAGGCGGACGAAGCCGCCGGTGCGGCTTAGTCCGGATGACAGGAGGGGAGCTTTGGGTCAAGGGAGGCCTGATACGGCCAGGGGTGAGGTTAGCGGAAAGTCGGGAGGCAAGAGAAGGGCTATGGAGGAGCTGCGCACATCTCCAGTGTCAGCAGGGAGTAGGAGGGGAACACTGAGGCCTAGGTTGCTGGGGACGAGCGTAGGCAGCGTGGAGGGGGGAGTAATGGTGACACATGAGGTTTGTGCGGGGAGCAGGGAGGATGAGGTGGCAGTCGCCAGGAGCGGTATAAGTAAACAGGGGGCTGAGAAGGGAAGGGATGGCTCGGGCTTTGAGGGAGCTAATGTGGATAGAAGGAGAAGGGGGGAGGGGATGAGTGGGAATGTGAGAAGTGGTAGGGGCGTTGGAGGAACAGGTGTAAACTTAAGGAGCAGTGAGAGGAGGGATAAGGTAACTGTAGGTGCTGCGAGTGGCAGCGGAGGAATTGGAGGGAACATGAGGGAGAATAGTGGACGTTGTTTGGGTAGGGGAAGAGGAGGTTTTGGGAAGGGTCAAGCTAAGGCGAGAGGAAAAAAGGGAAAAGAGGTAGGTGGAGAAAGGGGAGCTGAGGCGAATAGGGACGGCAGGCATAGTGCAGGAGGGATATCAAGTGGGATTGGAGAGGCCGTTGAGGTTTTGGTACAGGATATAAGGGAAAGGGATAGGGTTACAGGGGGTAGGGGGGATGGGGAGAATAGGGGTACAGAGACAGAGAGGGGCAGGGAGAACAGGAGTGGGGGTAAAAGGACTGAGAAAAGGAATAATTTGGAAGTTAATGATTGTGTTTCAGAACCGGAGGAGTCGGACGGCGTCCCGGTGGAAAGGCCGGGGTTGCCTGCGGTGCAGTCTTCATTACAGGAGCTGGAGGAGGATGTCCTGTGGATGAACGAATCTTACAGTGACTTCGCTGGTGAAGAATTGCAATTGGGACAGCAGACGGAACCGGAGAGTTCGGCACAGGTAGGAGAGATGGCTACTTTAATGCAGCTGCTCAATTCTCTGGTGCCTGGGGGGGGACATGTAACTCAGAGTGAAGGACAAATTGGGGGAATGAGGGAAGAACGAGAGAGGGGCAGGGGAAGAGAGAAGGAAGACACTAGGAGGCAGAGACATCATGTTAATCATTCTCCACAGAGAGCAGGTGGAGGTTCAGGTGGACAGAGCAGAAGGGACAGGAGCAGGAGCAGAGGGACACGGCGGAGGGAGAGATCTCGGACGCCAAGGATAGACTACAGGGAGCGGGAAAGGCATACGTCCCCCACATGGGGCAGGCGGGATAGAGATCGTGAACACACACGTAGGAGGGAAAGCTCTATGTCTTATAACATTGATGATAGGGGGAGAAGATCTGCAGGTGACAGGGCGGAAAGGAGAAGAGAGGATACAATAGTGGTGCAGGAGCCTGAGTCAAGGCCGCCAGGTGAGACGGCGGGTTCCCTGCAGGGGGGGAAGGAAAAAGAAAAGTCGGGGGGAGTGTATGAGACGGTGATGAAAGGTCTGAAGGAGCTGGTGGCTCAATTAGAAGACAAAAAGAAAGTTGGGGGTGATGTAGGAACAGTAGCGGGAGCATGGGTACCGGCAGTGAAGGAGGGTAGTGTACCGGTGGTTGGAACCCCTTCGGGGAGTGGGGTAGAAAAAGGAGGGTCGGTGCCGGTTACAAGCGGTGAAGTGTTAATTGTGGCAGATCAAGCCTTGCGTAGGCCTTGCTTGTGCTCGATTGGACCACTTGGGATCCATCTGAGTAAAGAGGTTAAAGAAAAGATATGGAAACGAGAGTTCGTAGAGATCTTTTCATTGTTGCCGTTGGACCACTTTATTGAGTTAAAGGAAGATCCAAAAGGGGAACAGGGCAAAAAGGAAGAGGAGGAGAGAAAGAAAAAGTGGAGGAAATTACCTAAAACTTTTTCAAACTGGACGAGGGCTTTTTGCATATTAGCCAGCGTGATCGGGGAGAAATTCCCCGAGCAGAGCTCGACTATGTTTTGCTATTTTGATGAAATATCAGGGGCTCAGAGGACATATGGGGGTCTTGCCTGGTGGCGGTACGATGAACAGTTCCGCCAGAGGCTGGCGGTACGACCAGAGATGCGGTGGGACGACAGAGAGATGGGGGTGTGGCTGGAGTTAATGACTCCTTTGAGGGGGCAGTCCTTTCGGAGTGGAGGAACGGGGGCTAGTGGAAGGACAGTGGGGGCCACATCGGTGGCAATTAAAAAAGGCCTCTGCTTCCAGTTTAATGAAGGGGTGTGTAGGTTCGGAGGGGCGTGCAAATACAAGCACGAGTGCTCAGGATGCGGAGGTGCGCACTCTGGGGCAAAATGTTTCCGAAAAGGAAAGGGGAATGGTAAAGGAGGTGAGGGTGCTGCTACGGGCTCGGACCCCGGTGAGGGTAAGAGAGATGGCCCCGTGGCTAAGCCAATACGGTAAGACAAAGGTTAGAGCGGGGGATGCGGAGCTGTTACTGACGGGCTTCAGTTCCGGATTTCGTATCCCGTTCGAGGGTTCAAAGGGTTCGGGAGTTCCTGGGAATTTAAAATCGGCTGAGCAATTCCCAGAGGTGGTTCAAGTTAAGTTGGAAAAGGAGGTGGCACTGGGGAGAATGGCGGGCCCCTTCAAGGACCCTCCATTCCCGAATTTGAGGGTGTCCCCACTTGGGGTGGTCCCAAAGAAGACGGAGGGACAATTTAGAATGATTCACCACCTGTCTCATCCTAAGGGCGCGTCTGTTAACGACGGGATTGACCCGTCTTTGACGGCAGTACGTTATGCTTCATTTGATAAGGCGGTGAGTGTGGTCAGGAGAGCGGGGATTGGAGCTTTGTTGGCAAAGGTGGATGTGGAGGCAGCCTTTCGGCTTTTACCAGTCCATCCGGTGTGTCATCATTTATTGGGTTGCCAATTTCAAGGGGAATTTTTCGTTGATCTGTGTTTACCCATGGGATGCTCCATATCCTGTGCGTACTTCAAAAAATTTAGTACATTTGTGGAATGGGTGGTGAAGAAAAAGGCGGGCAGGTCATCGATGGTCCATTATTTGGATGATTACCTGTTTGTGGGGGAAGCTGGTTCTGGAGTTTGTGAAATGTTGTTGAAAACATTTGTTGAAGTGGCTGAGCAATTCGGGATTCCGATTGCACCAGGAAAGACGGAAGGGCCGGTGACTAAGTTGAGTTTTCTGGGGATCCAGATTGACTCAGTATTGATGGAGTGCTCGTTACCTTGGGATAAGGTGGTAGATCTGAGAAAGGTCATAACTGAGATGCTTGGGAAGGGGAAAGTGTCGTTGCGAGAAGTGCAATCGCTACTGGGCAAGCTTAATTTTGCTTGTCGTGTGATCCCAGTTGGAAGGGTTTTTGGAAGGCGCCTGGCATTGGCTACGGTTGGGGTGAAGGAACCACACCACAGGATCCGGCTTTCAAAGGAGTTGAAGGAGGATCTTAGAGTGTGGTTGATTTTTCTGGAAGAGTTCAATGGGCGGTCGCTCATTCAGGAGGGGCCGGTATCGGATGAGATGTTGCACCTATACACAGATGCTTCAGGAGCACATGGCTTTGGGGCATATTTTGATGGCAGATGGTGCGTGGATACATGGCCTGTGGAATGGAAGGAACAAGGTTTAACCAAGAACTTGGTGTTTCTAGAATTGTTTCCGTTGGTGGTGGCTGTTATGGTTTGGAATGGTGAGCTGAGGAATAGGAAGGTGACTTTCCACTCTGACAAACTGGGAGTGGTATTTGCGATTAATAAGTTGACAGCGAAGTCAAGGCCGGTGATTCGGCTTCTCCGAGTGTTTGTCCTGGAATGCTTGAGGGGGAATGTGTTTTTTAGGGCGGTGCATGTACCCGGGAAGCAAAATGTGATTGCTGACTCTCTTTCCCGGTTGCAGTGGCAGAAGTTTCGGGAAGCAGCCCCGGAGGCGAAGTTGGATGGGGAAGAATGCCCAAGGGCTTTGTGGCAGATAGACTTCTTAAAGGATTGAAATTGGCGAGAGGGGCTTTAGCCCAGAGTACGTTAAGAGCTTACGTGCCAGTATGGAAACGGTGGTTTTGTAGGCTGCACAGGGATGGAATCAGGCTATCAAAAGAGGATTGGGTGTGGTACTTGTTTGATTGGGTGCAGGAATGGAAAGAGGCGAAGATGTCAAAATCCATGGTGAATCGTCAGGTGGCGGCGTTAGCCTTTCTGTTTAAGCTGATGGGATGGGTTGATTTAACAAAGGCGTTTTGGGTAAAATTGGCGGTGAGAGGTGTTTGTAGAGGTGGAGCTAGGGGGGACAAAAGACGTCCACTTGTATTTAGTTTACTATTAAAGGTAGTTGGGGCTTTGGAGGTGGTGTGCAATTCTAAGTTTGAGTATTATTTGTTCCGGGTGGCTTTTGTTTTAGCCTTTTTCGGGGCTTTTAGAGTGTTGGAATTGGTTGGGGCTAATAGAAAGGACAATGGCGGTATCGGGTTTGGTGATGTGGTGATATCAAGGGAGGAAGTGTCCATTTGGCTTAGAAAATCTAAGACAGATCAGGAGGGTATGGGCCGCTTAATCAAGTTATTTGCTATCGGGGGTGTTTGTTGCCCGGTAGATTCTCTGGTGGATTATCTTAGGATCAGGCCTTGTGGTGAGGGCCCTCTTTTGAGGCACGAGGATGGAGGAGCATTGTCAAAATATCAGTTTGGAGCGGTACTTAAAAGGGCTTTGTCCGTGGCTGGGGTGGACCCTAAAGATTTTGGATGCCATTCGTTTAGAATAGGCGCGGCAACTGAGGCGCATGAATTGGGTTTGAGTGAGGAAGTCGTGAAAAAGGTGGGAAGGTGGAAGTCGGGGTGTTTTAAGCGTTATGTTCGTCCTAACATGATAGTATAGTTTTGTTTTTCTTAACAGGTCCAGTTCAGTGTTGGATAGTTGGACATTCTTTCATTTACTGGGCGAGAAAAGCTGCAGCAACAAAGGAAGGGGGAATCCAGTTGGGCCTTCCTCGGGAACAGGTTGGGGTAAAGTGGTTTGGGGTAAGAGGTCTAAAATGGGAAGGGGTAGTGAGTACAGTGAGTAAGTTTGCCAGGCTGTACAAGCCTCCTGACATTTTGGTGTTACACGCTGGAGGAAATGACTTAGGGTTTATGGCTCAAAAAGATTTGATTGACCAGTTGAAGGGTGGCATGCGTAGGTTGAAGGTTTTGTTCCCGAAGGTGTTAATTGTGTGGTCAGAAATTGAGACAAGGTTGGAATGGCGCTCAGCTTGGGATGTCAGGAGGCTGGATTTATCCAGGAGAAAGGTTAACAGGACTCTATCAGGTTTTGTTGCTCAGTTGGGGGTTTTGGCATTCGCCATGTTGAATTCGAAGGGGAATCAGGCAGATGCTTTTTTATTAAGGATGGGGTGCATCTCAATGAAGTTGGGTTGCACTTATTTAATTTTAACCTAAAAGAAGGGGTACAGAAGGCCTTAGCCCGGTTGGGCGGTGTCCGACGGTAGGTCGGTCTGTGGCGGGTGCTGGCCTTATCAGGCGAGTTTTATGTGGTAATGGTACCTCATCGGACGATGGGGAGAGTTTAAGAAAAGGGGGCGTGCCTGGCAACAGCCAGTGGAAGGCACGTATGGTGGATGATGGACAGCACCCCAGAGTTTTTGTAACCACATTGGTTAGGTGGTTGTGTTATTTGTAAACACTTGTTTGTTTAATAAATGCGGGCTGCGGCCTTTTGTACCCAAAACTTTGTCATGTTTGGTTATTGATTCACAAGAAGAGTGCCGAATGTGTGTGTCAAAGAAGCCCCGGAAGGAATGAATTGAGAGCAGGGGCATGTGACCACACTACAGGCCAATAGCAGTGGGTTGCTAGGCAGAATTCTGAGGAGCAGGAGCGAGTATAAATATTGAGGGTTGTGAGGCGGAAGCCAGCATCATTTCCCTTGTGAAGCGGGAAAAGCTCCCTCCCTCCCTCCCTGTTTTAAGAATTTGGAAGTCGCAGCTAAAGGCGGGTGCTGGCCTTATCAGGCGAGTTTTATGTGGTAATGGTACCTCATCGGACGATGGGGAGAGTTTAAGAAAAGGGGGCGTGCCTGGCAACAGCCAGTGGAAGGCACGTGTGGTGGATGATGGACAGCACCCCAGAGTTTTTGTAACCACATTGGTTAGGTGGTTGTGTTATTTGTAAACACTTGTTTGTTTAATAAATGCGGGCTGCGGCCTTTTGTACCCAAAACTTTGTCATGTTTGGTTATTGATTCACAAGAAGAGTGCCGAATGTGTGTGTCAAGACACTTGACACATTTGAATTGCATATTATTTTGTCCCTGAAGGGAATTCTGGTATAAAAAAAGCATTTTGCATGAAATTGGCTTTACCTACATAATCTTACCTTTATGTCTCATTTAAAACCTGATCCTATTAGCTCCTGATCGTTATCCTTTTAAAATTGTAGAAAATGCCTATTTCTTTATTTTTAGTTCTATCAGTTAGTTTCACTGGCACAAGCAAGGTTCAGATTTTACTTAGTGTTATAGCTTGTAATAAAGAATAATGCCATGCTTTTTTGAGAATAGTTTAATGGCAATATCTGCAAGCAGCTTGACCTTGCAAGGTGATATTTTGTGTTGCGGCTCTAGATTTCTTTCTCAGACAGGTTTCTTTTATAATAATACATATAACTGCCTGCATCATTATCAAAAGTAAGAGTTAAATATCTTTAAAGTAATAAATCAGAATAAGTTTGAACTTGACAATATATTTTTGCTTAAGGCTTTCTTGCTTAGTGGGCAATAAAAGTAAATAGACTTCTGGAAGAGGTTTATAGGATTCTCTGCTATCAAAGAGAAAAGATATCACTTCTATAAAACAGACCCAGTGGCTTGGTAAACAGGCATTGAAATCACTGCTTGGTCCCATAACACTACACAGCTCTCAGAAGGCCATCGGCGAGCGTAAAAGTACTGGGTATTTGAGCCATGCATTTATTTTATTGTCACTTACACACCCATTTCAAACTAGCCAACCAAAACCACTCTGAATGACTTAAAATGAGATTGTGAATTAACAAACTGCCCCAAAGGGAGACAAATAACCTCTAATAATGAATCTGTCTTCTAGTTGCATTATTTTAAGCTTTACTGAATTTAGCTCAAAAAGATGTAAAGTTTTTTGAACATTTAATTGTCACAATTATTGGTATAGACGGGATTAAAAGCTTTAATAATGCTACTTAAAGGGTCACTTAAAGATACATTCAACGTGAAATATATTTTATAGGTATTGTACTGAGGTTATGCTTCTCTTCCCTTTAGTCATGGGTCCTGCCATGTTGAAATCTAGTATACATGATACATGTGCATTCATTTAGTTACAAATGCAAATTTTACCTTTGTTTTCATGAAGCGACTATCAAATCAAATGCACCAACTAAATCTAAAAAAAAAAGAAGTAATGCTGACAAAATTTGCATATTGGATCATCGTGTTCCTAGGTGAGCTATTGTGTTCTTCTGCTGTGTGTTGCAAACCTGACTTGTTTACTGGACTCCTTTTGTCTGCCACTTAGATTATTTTTACTACTTTTACGGCTCACGACTTGGTACCTTTGCTGCTCTACTGGCTTCTGACCTCTGCTTGTCACCAGATACTCTTCTAACTTACAAATTGATACCTTCCCTGTCCACCTATTTCATTGACCACTTAAGGCCTTACCATTCTCTGTTTGTCCTATGTCTACCAGACTTTGACGTGAGTTTTCCAGTTACTGATACTACAGTATCTTTTACTCTCTGCTACATTTCCTGAGAGTCTTGTCCTGTATATTATCCAATGAGTTGGGATAGTGATACTTATCCACTTCTCAGCCTTTGGGTCCTTTTCTGGGCAGACAATACTACAACCCTTACGGTAATGCCTATCAGTCAATGAGCATTAGAGATATAGCTCCACTGGTTTCAATTTCAGTTTATAAACCTTTTAGTTCACATTTTATTCAGAGAATAATAATCTTTTTTTTTTTTTTTAAGTACAAAGTGTATTTTAAGCAGGGCTTTGTGCTGTTTAACATGGAAAACTGTATATTTAACCCTTAAAACAATGTACTTAGCTGCCCTCTGCTCCAAGTCACATTGCTTTTTTGTAGAACAAGCAAATAAGAAACTCTGAAGGGATAAAAGTCACAGATGTTGAGAGAGTATTATGGGTAAAGTCATTTAATAACACGTGAGCTCTTTTAGAAAGTAATTGTTTCTTTCTATTGAACATATTATACCTTAAATATGTGTAGGTTTGCTATAAAACTTCCTCTTTATAATAAAAGAAAGTGAGAAAGACTTTGATATTCTCTTTCTACACAACTACAACACTATTCTGCTGAAAGAGTCTTCCTCTTTCTTACATGAGAAGCAAATACCCTACAAAGCAAGTGATAATAATAGATATTTTATTGAAGATTCTACAGGTCAAATAAAGTTTGGTTAAGCTAAAAAATGGACGGTGGAACAAAATCATGTTTTAGTGGCATTTTAAAACAAAAGCAGGTAAAAGAATGAATGAATTAAAATGTCAAGGATCTTTATCTTATGAGGGATTCAATTCTTAATTTAATATCCTTTTGGCATTTCAGAAGAGGAGCTTGAATTACTTAGGTGCTCAGTGCGGTATTACTAGTGTAGGGCTTTGAGGAGAAAGTGTCTGCACACATGATTTATTAAGAAAAAAACTACACAAGATACAAAATATGAAAACTTTTTTTATATCACATTTGTATATTGTGGGCTAGATTACAAGTGGAGCGCTCATTTATAGCACACCCACAAACCATCAAATTTGACTGGCTGGTTATTGCTCGTGTAGCAATATTTAGTGCTCCTCTTGTAAGCTGGCCCTGTATTTTTTTATTATAATGAGAAGAGAGGGTTAAATATATTTATAGGCTGTACTTTACTATCAAGAACAAAAGTAATATTCTAATATTTGAAAGCGCAATTCTCTCTCTATATTGCCATCACCATTTACCTCTATTTCCAGGAGCTTTTTGTTTTCACACGCTTTTCACTTGTCAAATACTTTGCAGTCTAACAAGATAAAATGTACAGACTTTCCAGGCATTATTGTGATTGAGTAGCAAAAATCTCTGGTCATGCCTGCAGATCACTCTTTCCCAATCACATCACAAGTAACTAATCTGATCCCTTTCTTTTTTTTAAGTTATCTTTTTGCTTCAGGGCTCAGTGTCTGTAACATGGTCATCAAATCTGCATCCACTCAGCTGTGACAGAATACAAAGGTCATATTCAATGCAATCAAAGAACAAGCAGTAAAATGTGCATTGTGAACAAAGTGTCAATACTCAAATCACTGTATACCTATACAGTGTATTCTCTGTTTCAGCTTTAAAGGGACATTATAACTTTCTCATAATATTTTTAACGCATAATAATTAAAACACCATCCAAAATTAATATATCACTTCAATTATGCTGTTTTATTGTAATTGGTATAAATGATTTTTCACCTAAGTTGACACTAACTGACCCTCTGTTGATAGCAACAGCCCCACAACATAGAGACAGATTTGTCAATTTTAATATTGGTAGCTCACATACTATCCACAACTATTACTCTCTATAAGATATGCAAGAACATAATAGGGATAGTATCCAATGACTGCCACTGTTAAGGTAGTGTAGGTCCAAGAATAGGCCTGTAGCGTGCTATGGGTTAAAGGGAAAGTCAAGTCAAAAGTAAACTTGATTCAGATAGAGCATGCAATTTAAAACAACTTTCTAATTTACTCCTATTATCAATTTTGGAATGTGGGTGGACTAGCCCTGCATCTGAGCGGTCACCGGTCACATATTACAGCAGCTCTGGACTGTTTGATGATAATTTACACATCTCCAACCGCTCAATGCAACTTGAGAGGAGGATAATATTCTAGGGAGGTGAAATAGGTATTATCAACATAAGAAGCAGTCCAGGTGTAGGAGGCTGTCATCTATTACCTTTGCAAAAACACTACGGGGACTAATAGGGAGCAGCCATTTTTATCATGCACGTGGCGATATAACAGTAACCAGGAGACTGTTTTACTGAAATTTGGTGCAGATTTTAACTATGGCAGATATCTCCACAATACTTTATACACTTATTTCAGAGTTTGAGGACTTAATGCTACAAACGATCGACCACACACTGCACAATACTGTTCCAGTGCACATATAATCGGAAAATGTCAAGCCGGTGATAAGTGCTGAGAACGATCACCTGTGGCCACATGGCTCTATGCTCTGCTCTCTGGATCAAGCTCTGGACTATGATGATACCACAACATCTACAATAGCATAATACAGCTCAGAGGATATCCCCCTAATATTCACTACTTGCACTATGGGGGATGCGGCCGAACCCCAGCAGCGAGAAGGATACTCCATACATAAGGACAGGGATAAACTCAATAGAACAGACATTACAGTGGGGAGCATCCTGTTTATTGAGCTAGAGCAGATAAAATATACCTACACCGGCTTGCATGGAGGAAATTAGCCAAAAGGTACCTGGATCAGCTTTATTTACAATATTATGCTGAATATGATACTGTAAGAAAATGCGCCTCAGACCTTATATAACATTCATAGCTCTTACTCCCTGTAACTATCATGCCTATTATACTCCTGTTAGCTGTGCACATTTGTAATGATTGGGATTTTACTGTAATTTACATGTTTGCTTATTACACAATGTCTATGTTTATTATGTTAAGAGAGACATTTATTAGCTTCAATATCCCTAATAATTATATCTACCAAACTCCAAATATTTGTTTTGTATAATATATTCCAGTTAATATTCTGTATAGGCAATATAATCCACATAGTACTTCTCAGCTAACTCTATCCCCCTCCCCCAGAGAAATTGCTTACTAGGTAAGCACAGGAAAATGCATCCTACTAAAACCTCATCTTTATTTTCTTAATGTCCCCCAAACTTCCCCTTAGTTTAAGGTACCTTTTTGGAGGTCCATGAGAGACTGTTGTCTTTTCGGGATAACAATTTGCCAGTTGCTTTATTATCTGTTAGGGGGAAATATAGCTAAGTGAACTGTTTAACTTCAAAAATGAGGCATTATACTGCTTGTTCAATTTCTCTATACAGACAATGGTATACTGAGAATTTCTATAGTCTGTTTTACTGAGTTATCCTATAGCGATCATTACAAAACACCCAGGTGCTGAGACAAAAATGGTCCGACTTCTAAGCCTACATTCCTGCTTTTCAAATACGATGATAGGACTGATGATAGGAGTAAATAAGAAAGTTGCTTAAAATTACATGCTCTATCTGAATCATGAAAGTTTCATTTTGACTAGACTATCCCTTTTAGGCTATAGGAGAGTGGAATAGGAGAAGACGGCAGGTTGAAGTGTAGCAGCAACAATGTTGCAAGTGTT